>NC_060973.1:2212500-2270000 GCF_910589235.1 Vespa crabro
AGAAAAAAAAAAAATTAGAATGTTAATATACGCTCTTTCAAACGACAATAGTTGTCTACTGTCAATCGTAAGTAGACTGTGACGAGAATATATATTCTATGTAACTGTATGTGTATGTGTGATTATATTGGTAAACAGGTGAACTGTTCATGTCTATTGGATCAAACTATATTATTAAATTTCCTAATTGAAATTCTTTAAATATTATTATTAATGGAAAAGTATCACGAAGAAAAAAATGTCATTTGAAATTTTCAATAAGTTTCTTTAAGAAATCATTGTAATAACATTATCTAATCAATCTATTTGTTTAAATATGATTACTAATGAATTATTTTGATATATAATCTTAAAGTAAAACTAAAGAACAAAAATATTTTAGAAACGTAACAAAATTATGCAATCATTAGCTTGGTATTACTCGTGTTATATAATTTAGATTTAGATATAGATCAAAATTAATACTCAGTGCACAGATCTCACAACGTGGAGGTTATTGCATATGGAGATCGGTGAACTAAGATAACATTAATTTAGTTGCGTTTAATGAATCTTCCTTCGACCCCGTCAAAGTTGATGGAATATGCACTAACTGCAATTTTGCCCTGATCTATTCACGAGAAAAAGCATGGATTTCTTTTTATAAAATATTATTTTAAAACGTACAACAGAAACATTACGAAATTATTAATAATTATAATTTTTACATATAAATTTGTAAACTTTGTAACTATTATTACGTTATATTTTGTATTATATTTTTAAATTTATTAAAATTAATATATATATTTCTAATCATTTTTACTGAATTGTATTATTAATAAATTTAAAGTTGGGCATATAAATCGATTTGCCATGTCATTTTAAATTACAATTAAATAAAAATCACAATTACTCTTCTGAATCATAATTAATCTTCTGAATTAAAGTGGAATAAAAATATGAGATTATAAACTAATATACGAAACACTTACTAATCTACTTTAAAAACGTATAAGATAATTAATTTAATATATTAAATTATTTTGTTTGTTATATATGATCTTCCGAACAAAATAATGCATAAACTTTATATCATTCTTCGAATGTTAATTTATATAATTATTTTCTTCATCTAAAAATGTTAATTAATTGCACCATTGATTAATCGAATTGAATCGATGAAACAAGAAGATCCTTATCCTGAATTAATGATAATAAGTATGTACAATAAATAAACAATGAAAAACATATACACAATTAAAAATTTACGAGTAAATTCAAAAGAGAAATTACTCACGGTCATGCTCGCTGCAATAATTTATTTAAAAAAAATTACAATCAGTAACTCGTGTCGATTCGAACCTTTTTCATCCTCGGCATGAGTACTGAAGGGACTTTAATTTATTCACTTACTACTTAAGAAGTTCTCTGATGGCTCCAAAACACTCGTTCTTATTGTAGGTCGAAATTATGATAGGTAGACATTAACGTAGGTTGAAAATACAATAGGTTGAAACCATATTGTGAATTGTGACTTGATGAAAATATAACGATGACCTAGAAAAAAAAAAACAAGAAATGTTTATTAAATTTATTACAATTGAAAGATTGTAAAATTATTATTATATTTATATACATTATGAAATTTAAAAATATGCTTACCAATATTCTCCTGTTGAATAAGTATATTCATTTCTTCCATGATGCACTGACTCTAATACGCGTTAATTATTTATTAATTAGAAAACGACACTAAATTTAATCCGCGAAATTCTACTGTTATATATACGATAAATACACATCTGTGTGTGACTGTGAAAAAAAAAAAAACAACAACTTTAGACGAACAAACACTGACTCTATAACTGATTGCATTGCACGCAATCGATTCAAGTACTCGCGCTTCTTGAAATTAATTTAAATCGCGAGAATACGAACAAATTTAATTTAACGAACAAACACTATTTTTACTTCGCGATTTTTTTGTTAAAACATAAAAAAAATTTATCAAACATATTAACCTGTAAATCATTTCATTAAAGATAACATACTTATATAAATATATTATATAAAAGTATTGAACATAATTAATATCTTAAATTGTATTAAATAAAATTATTTATAACATTTAATATTGTTAAGATGCATCAAATTATTATATCTCATAAGAAATATTATATCTCGTAAGATATATATCTCTCATTAGTATTTGCTTTGTATTATGAAATACAACTCAAGCAGTAGCAATTTCCCAGATCTAACTATTTGGAGGTAGTAAGATATGGAGAACCAGCTGTTAAATAATAAATCCTATACAAAAAATAAAAAAAAAAAAAATATATATATATATGAACTGCTATACTTTCTTGTGTGTAACAATAAAATTATTATAATATTATGATATATAATAATATATATATATATATATATTATTTTATATATATGTATTAAATTATGATATATATATATGTATATATGAAAATAGAATTGAAATATGCGATAATGAATAAAGCTTCAAATAAAATTGTTCGTTACTTTCGTAATAGATGCTTACACGTCGAAATATTCTATATGAATGAAGAAGACTCGTTACTAACCTTGAAAAAAGTATCAATGCTTATTTATTTTCTTTTCTTTCTCTAAAGAAATTCTCAGAAATATACAAGCCAATGTTATTATACTTACGTCTCGAATGTTATCTATCCCTCTTTCTCTCTCTCTCTCTCTTTCTCTTCCTATTAAGCCTAGCTTTGTGTCCTTACTTGTCCAATGAAGATCGATTGTTTTCAAAGAATTGTTTTCGTTGTATTCTCTACTGTGTCTTTTCACTCGTAAAATTCTTCAAAAGCTGAAAGTGTGTAAAAGATATTGATTAGTAAATAATCAAATTAATTACGTGTGTTTGTTTATATATATATGTTTATAAATGAGATATTAATATGTGCAAAATTTAAAATCGATTAAGTAAAGAACAAAATAAATTGTGTGTATATCTCTGTTATTTATATGCGTATTTTTATGTGTGTGTAATACGTATAGAGGATATCTTTATATGGTTATTAAGGTATAGAGAAATCTATATGCGTACTCATGTGTATGTATATATATATATGTATATATGACGTGTATAAGATACGTAAATGTATAGCATGCATATGTTTGTGTGCGTGTGTGTGTATGTGTGTGTACAAATCGAATATAATACTAAATATGATTAATTAAAGCTACATAATAAAAGATTTCTAATGAAAACATCATCATAAAACGAGAGAAGTATTAAAATCTTAGAAAATAAAGATGAAAAATTGAAAAAAAACTTATTACGTTGTAGTTGACCGAGGGACGCCAAAAGGCCGAATTTATTTTCGCGAATATCTTTTAAATGCGACGATGCCTCGACTTACGAACACTCACTCATAAAAAACGCGTGTTTAAGAATCGATCGATATATTGGAAGGGGGTGTAAGTTAGAAAAAATACACTAATTACCTGCGATTATCGAGGACGATGCGGATCCCGTGTCAAACTCGTATCCAAGGAACAAATATGGCGTCACTTTTACTGAAAAACAATTGAACAATTCCCGCCGCGCATGCGCACAACACCTCAAGTATTTTATTCGAGGCGCGAATAAACATATATTCAATTTCTTCATGTGTTATTAAACAAATCAGAAGTAATATAAAATTTGAAAATTAAATTAATAAAAATTTTAATAATCATTGTTATAAAAATTTATATAATTATTTTTTAAATAACTATTCTCTATTTTTAACTTATTATATCTTTTTAAATTATTAAAAGAAGTTCTCGTCACACACACTAGTTTATTCACACGTACGAGAGTGTCTCTCTCCTCGTTACATCGTTAGTCAAAAGATACAGAATTAATAAATCAAATAAAAAAATCTTTATTTAGGATTATAAAATTCTGAAAAGTAATAGTTTGTAAAATTTTTATCTGTAAATGTTTGATTATATATAATTTTTTATTTCAATAAAATATTACGATTTAATAATAATAGGGAATTATTAAGGATATGTTCAACTATAATTATATATTATAAATAAATGGAAAAGCAATAACTTTTGGAATATATAATGATAAATAAAAAGAAGGGAAAAGAAAAAATGTTTGACATATATATGTGGACATTACTAACCTATATAAATGTAAAAAGGAAATATTGACACAGTATATATATATATATATATATATATATAATTTTATAGAAAATATCTTCTCTGAATGCTAAGGTAGGCAAAAAAAATTTTTCTTTTAAGGGCAAAAGTTTATTAAAAACTTTATATTTATCTTTCTTAGTATATAACTTCCTTATATAAATATATATATCCATATATACTATGGTTACTGACCTATCTGTAAATGTTTGGAAGAATCCAAACTTCTTATTTCAATATATCTTAGTAGTACATTTATAACAAATTATTAATAACTTTGATCACATAGCTTTAAATATTTAACATAAAATTTTAAGGAAACAACCTGACTATAATTTTTATCTAAATAATTTGTAAGATTTTTTTAGATCATTTCATCTTTATCTAAAGCATATCATGAATGCATATGAGTACCTATCTATACTTTATTTAATTAATATAAATTGAACAATAAGTAGTTTTAAATAGTTTTCTATTACAATTTTGCTCAATTTAATTGAAGAAGGCACACACATTGCATATCAAGCACTCCTACTGATAGTTCTAAAAAAAAAAAAAGATACAACCAGTATACTATCTGTAAATATTATCAAATGTAACATATTAAATTCAAGCAATAATTTCATTCAAAGTCGAAAATACAAAAGCATTTATACAAAGAAACAGTTATGGTATCAAGCATGGATCCACAAAGATTGTTTCCCTAGCTTGTTATTTCTTGACTTCCTTTTCTTAAGATTATCGGTAGGTGGGATCAAAACCCACGGTGCCTAAGTACAATTGCACACGGTACAATGGTTTTCTCGTGCAGTCAACGAGAGGACATATTTGAATCTGTGTTGTGTTTGTGTATAAATGTGAGTGTCATAATGCTTTCGCACGTTCTTTCATTATGATCGTTACATCACCCTCGAGGATGTCGACTTTTCATCGTTGATGGAATCCTTGGAATCTTCTAGCAAGGCGTGTCCTATAAGATCATTTTCCTTTTTCTTTTTATCACAGTAATAAATCCTACATGCCATCGAATAGACCGAATATAATTGTGAGGCCATTATCTACTTCTCTATAAAATAAATTGTAGATGAAGCATAGTACTTTATAGGAAAAAAAAAAAAAATAAAAAAAAAACTATTAGGATAATTAATTTTAAAACGATACCACAAACTGTGTTCACTTATTAATATTGTCATAGAAAATTGTATGCTTTTGTTATTAAGGAAATTATCGATCCAATTAACGTTCCTTTTAAAATCATTTTCTTTTTTTCCTTTCTTTTCAGCAATTAGAAATTTATCTTTAGGATCATTAATGAGTTACTTTCATCGAAGGATCAGATAAATTTATTGTTATAGAAAGATAAGAAAAATCTGTGTTAAATGTACTATATTATTAATGGTAAAGTTCATCTGGATAATAATTAAATGAGTCAGATGAAAGAAGCAGATAAAAGTAAAAGTAAAAAAAAGAAAAAAAAAAAAGGAAAGATTATAGTGAACGCTTCGGTGAGTTCTCGAGGATTATGTCACTTACAGGAATGGGGAAAGATTCCTACAAAATGAAGCCGGGTAAACGGTCGGTTCTTTTCTCGGAGGACTCCGCGGGGTGAATCAGTCCTTTGTGCCTGGCTCTCTCAGGGTCAACCACTTTCGGTGCAGTATATGCCTTCTCAACGTTTATGTGTATGCTCGCAAACACGCTCGCTCGTCTGACCGTTCCTATAGGGTGTCCTGGAAATCGTCTCCAAGCCTAAGGAAATTCGATTCCTATTAGGTTTCAATCTCTCTCTCTCTTTTTTTTTCCTTTCTTCAAGATAATTTATTACTGAAAATAATCTTTGTCTTGTCATCTGAAAAAAGAAATAAAAACTTATAAGGGTATAGTTTATATTTTAAAACTTGATAGATCAGGTCAGATAGAAAGAATAAAAATTAAAAAAAAAAATCTTATTAATTTTTATTAGCGTTTTAGAAACAAACAAGAAAAAAGTAATATGAATGTGTAAGGATATCGAATACGAATGCTGAGTGAAGATTCATCCTCTCACGGTTCTCACATCCATCTCTCGTTGGTATCTTTCTTTCTCTCTTACAAAGATTCAAACTCGCTTCGTGAAACGACGTCACTCTGGCTTGGATTCACGCCAGTGAGTTCAACCGTCGGTTGGTACAGTCGAATGGAAAATCAGTAATATTAACATATAGATACCGGCTAATACATATAAGTTTGAATAAAAATATACATACACACACACACATATATATATATATGAGAGTAGTTTATAATATTATATTTTCCCCCATCATATTCAGTAAATTCATTTTGACATATCTATTAAAAATAAATGTTGATTTTACTTAATAACAAATGAATTATCTAATGAAGATATTTGTTCTTTCAGAATCCAGACGCATGACAGAGGAAAGGGCTAGCTCGTCTTTAGAAAGCGAAAAGGCAATCGGAAAATGTCGGATATCGGTGGGGATGATGGTACTACTGGTGGTGAGAGTGGCATGGACAATCTAGCATTTGCTATTGAAGATGAATGCGTGAATAGCTCAAAACACGTTGATAACAATGTTCATGAACAAGAAAGTAACAAACAACAAGTGAACATGGAACAGGACTATAGATCGCCAACTGATACGATTGGTTCGCCAACAGAGAATGGTCATCGTCGATCGTTCGTTTCTCAGCATTACGTTGAACCAGTGAGAAATAGCCCAGAGCCACGTTACAAATCTGAGACGAAGATTGAGCTTCCACCATCAACTGGTGGACAAACTCCAGATAAGAATTCCACGAGCGAGCCGAAGCTCAACGGCGTTCATGGAAATGGCAACAACAACGACGCTAGCTTCCTCAACAGCAGCGCCACAAGCGTCCAGGTCAACGGTAAGTTAGGGTCGTAGACCGTGAAGAAGAAGAAGAGAGAAAGAGAGAGAGAGAGAGAGAGAGAGAGAGAGAGAAAGAGAGAGAGAGAGAGAGAAAGAAAGAAAACGAAAGTTTGTTGAACCGAGCTCTAGCTAATTCTTCAATTCGAACAAAAACCTGCAAAAATCTGATCTTCCTAAGTAATTGCAACATCTATTTCTCTTTCACAGATAATGGAAAGAAGGAACAGATCGAAGCAGTGAATTTAGAGTTGGTTTCAATGAGGCCCTACACAGGCAACAATATCCAAACAAAGGGTCAAGAAGCATGCGAGGTACCAACCGACCCTTACGAGGAATACTTCGTGCCAGTTAACGAACATCGAAAGTATATTAGGTAATAAAGAAGATTGCCAAAGAGATGAACGAAATGAAAAAAGATAAGGAACATCGTGTGTTTGCCCTGTCTGTCTCTGTTCTGTTTTCTCATTGTTGCTATTCATTTTTTTTTTACTGTTGTTTATATTATTACTATTATTATTATTATTATTATTATTATTATTATTATTATTATTATTATTATTATTATTATTATTATTATTCTTTCGTTTGATTAATTCTCATATCTTTCTTCTAATTCTAATTAACTCTTTCGCGTGCACTGTTTACCAGCCCGGCGAGCCTGCCTAGCGATTTTTCTGAGAATGAAGGTAGTTAACAATTTCCCCCACTTTCTCCAACCCTTTTTTGCCGCTGTATTTATGCTCGGGGTGCAGGAATTTTGTTCAAAGGAATAAATAGAAGAATGATGATGATGATGATTATAATGATGATGTTCATGATGATAATGATGATGATGATCATGATAATGATGATGATGATGATGATGATGATGATGATGATGATAATGATGACAATGATAACGACGGTGAACGGAATATTCTAAAATAGAAGAAAAAAAAAACCTTGCATACAAAATTGTGTCATTGCTTACAAAAAAGCAATAAAATAAAAAAAAAAATAAAAAAAATAAAAAAATGCGAAACGGTCGTCCTTCGTAAAGTAAGCGAGCGACGAATCTTAATGACGATTTTCGAGTTTACTAAGAAAACGTTAAGACACACTATGAATAAATTCTTCGATCGTCTAAGTAGCACCATTCTTATCCTTTGCTAATAGCTATCCGGTAAGAGACGAGGCTAGATTCACCGATCCTCGTTCACGAATCCCCGTTGATTTTCCGTCTTCTTAAGAGCTCGGATTAAAGTGCAAAACGCGTAAAGCCTCTATGGAGATGCGGTCGTGGCACGAGGTGACTTTAACGTCGGCATACTAAATAACTAACGTACGTACGTTTCGATGACATTAGATCGGCAAAGCATGTAGAGTAAGATAAGAGACTAGGTAAAAAACACATTGAGACTGAGTATTCGAAGATAAAAAATTATTTAAGAAAAGAAAAGAAAAAAAAAAAAGAAAAAAAGAAAACAGATATATACGCGTGAGAGGAGACACTTCCCTTTCGTCAGATCCGCGATTTCCTTTACTGTTCATCAAATGAGTTAAAAAAAAAAACGAGATAGAGAGAGAGAGAGAGAGAGAGAGACAGAGAAAAGAAAGAAATAAAGAAGGAAAAAAAAAGAGAGAGAGAGAGAGAGAGAGTATGTGTGTGTGAATAAGAGAAGAGAGAAAGAAATGGGTGAAAGTGTCAGACGATGTTTTCTGTTACGCCGATACATAGCAGGGGTCCCGAGGCCGAGGTTGAAACAACCGTGGCTGGAGTACGTTTTGATTTGGGCCCGGGTGTCGGCCGTGAAGGACTCAGCCTGAGAGATCCGGCCGCCGGACTGGTTGACTATTCCCACTGGCTTACAGCCCTCAGGTACTTGAAGGATGCTTTCGAGGATGAGGAAAATGGGGAATAAAATAAAAAATAAAATAAATAAAAAACAAAAAAAAAATAATAATAAAATAAATAAATAAATAAAAGGAAAAAAAAAAAAGAATTATTAATGACGATGGGGGACAATGAAGGAAACCTTTTTTTCTTGCCTTAATGCGAGGGAAGTTTGGTAGCGGACTAACCCGCTTCTATTTTAGACTCCACTGACTCTGCTTCGAGTTCATCGATGGTCATAATCTTGTCCGGTCACTTCGATAGTTCAAAATCCGTAGGCATACTTTCGATAACCACGTTCGTTACGTTAATTTAATCAATTGGTTCGTCGTCTCGACTTTCTTCGCATAATTCCTTTAGATTATTTGACCTTGACTTGCAGATAACATCGACTGCGAGTATATACCCACGCATAAACACGTGCATACAATGCGATGATATCCCATTTCCATTTCCATTTTTTTTTCTTTTTTTTTCTTTTTTTTTTATTTTACCAATCCTTTCTCTCATACCTACGACCTGAAACAACAATAATCGTATCAGTATGCTTGATACTTTGTGACATGTGATTATTATAGCGATATCTGACTATCGAGGGGAAGCTTCTAATCTCACGGCTGGTTGCTGATGGAGGTTTAGCAATCACGTTGCGTGTATATTAGCTCTTTAAACGCACCTACGCATTGTACGATGACCGCAGCTGAACGATTGCTGCGGTAGTGGTTAAAAATTGATGCGGTTTATACAAAAAAAGAAAAAAATAAATAAGTTCTTACGAATTGACCGATATTCGTTAGAAAGAAATGTGGTTATGCGTTTTTCTCATCGAAGATGTGACTTCTGTCACGTGGGTGTGTTTAAGGATTAATGCTGTACAAAAATGCTTATCATGGGGTCCTGGATATGGGAGATATAAAAGAATTCATGTGTTAATCGTTTGTTCATGTTAAATGGTACTGTGTTGCAGGGGAGAAAAATTGTATGTCACCAAGGATAAAAGATCTAGAAGTTCGTATTGGAGAAGAATGGCATGCTGGGGATGTGGTCTCTTGGTTCTTTCAATTGCAATCATAATCGCCATTTTAGCTGCAAGTAAGAGAGAGAGAGAGAGAGAGAGATTCAAATACAATGATATATCTGTTACGTCATATTTTCTATATGAATATTTTTAATAAATAATTCTGATCGTTTCAGCTGGTGTGATTCTCACTCAGGAAGCTACAGAACCTCTGGACACCATAGACCAAACTAATTCTCGTCAATTTGATGGTGCTCAATTGGCTGGAAGTCAAGAATATATGAAAAATCCACCGATGAGTCCAGCTCCAGAAACTTCCAGTTTTCCAACATGGCCTACGACTGATGAAACATTGTATCAAATTGTACCGGATGCTCTTGATGGTCTATTAAAGTTAGATGATTTTGTATGGGACGAACAGATGAGTGATCCCAAATCTAGAGTGTACAGAGAACTTGCGTCAGAGATAGAAGAGTATCTTCAAAATATGCTTCAATCTAATACGAGAGACTCACCGGTAATTAAAGTTTATGATGTTAATAAGGATTCTGAAGTAAAATTCAGAATAAGTCATCCTTTGTGGGCTACACCGAAAGAAACTCAGGAGAATATCGAAAAAGCTGTTCGAGAGAATGGCAACTCGATTGGAAAATATCATCTTGGTAGATTGCAAGTAGGAGAACTTATTGATCAATGTCAAGATGGTAGTTTAATTTGCGCAGAAACATGCAAGTATGATTATTCACAAGGACTGTTTGTTTGTTCTTGTATGCCTGGAAAAATATTAAACACGAATGGAAAAGATTGTTTGGATGAGAACGATTTGAGTAACATTGATATGGACGATACGATTTTATCACCGAGCACAGAACCGACAAAAGATTTTGTGGGTAGAAGTCGAGGTCCAGGAACGTTGTTTGAACCTAGACATCCCGATAATTGGGATCACTCGGATTTCGTTACGAATTCTATGAATACTCAGTCATCTTCCAACGCGGATGTTGAACCTACTGTGCAACCGATAAATCAAGATGAAGAAATATCGGATAAAACTATAAATAACGAGCCAAATCCCATGGCAGAATCAACTGCGGATCCAGAAATTTCCAGAGCTCATAATTCTGATATTTCTAATTGGATGCATGAATATTCTAAGCATCCTATAGAAGAACATTCTATTGAACCAGAGTCGTCTGTTAAACCAGAACCATCTGCTGAACCAGAACCGTCTGCTGAACCAGAACCAACCATAGAACCAGAGCCGTCCGTAGAACCAGGGCCGTCCGCAGAACCAGAGCCGTCCGTAGAACCGGAGCCAGAACCGGCCGTCGAACAAGAGCCAGAACCGGCCGTCGAACCAGAGCCGACCTTTGCGCCAGAACCGGCCATCGAACCAGAGCCGTCTTCTGCGCCAGACCCGGCCATCGAACCAGAGTCGTCCTCTGCGCCAGAATTGGCCATCGAACCAGAGCCGTCCTCTCCTCCAGAACCGGCCATCGAAGCAGAGCCGTCCTCTGCGTCAGAACCGCCCGTCGAACCAGAGCCGTCCTCTGCGCCAGAACCGGCCGTTGAACCAGAACCGGCCATTGAACCAGAGCCGTCCTCTGGGCCAGAATCGGCCGTCGAACCAGAGCCGACCTCTGCGCCAGAACCGGCCATCGAACCAGAGCCATCCTCTGCACCAGAATCGGCCGTCGAACCAGAGCCGTCCTCTACGTTAGAACCGACCATTGAACCACAGCCGTCCTCTACGTCAGAATCGGCTGTTGAACCAGAGGCATCCTTTACGTTAGAACCGGCCGCTGAAACAGAGCCGTCTTCTGCGCCAGAACCGGCCGTTGAACCAGAGCCGTCTTCTGCGCCAGAACCGGCCGTTGAACCAGAGCCGTCCTCTGCTCCAGAACCGGCTGTTGAATCACAACCATCCTCTGCATCAGAGCCGGCTATTGAACCAGAAACGTCCTTTGCGCCAGAACCGGCTGCTGAAACAAAGCCGTCCTATGCGCCTGAACCGGTCACTAAACCAGAACTAGTTGCTGAACCAGAACCGTCCATTGGACCAGAATCGTCTGGTGAACCAGATTCTTCTATTGAAGTAGAATCTTCTATCAAAACTGAGCCAACATCTACTATAGAACCTGAGCTGCTTACAGAACTCCCTCCACAACCTAAACCTTCTATAGAACTATCATCGCAACCTGAACTTTCAACAGAACCACCACCACAATCTGAATCTTCTACAAAACCAATACAAGAACTTCCTGTGATACCTGAACATTCTACAGAAGAAAATACATTAACAAAATTCGAACCTTCTTCAGAATTTTCTCTAGAAGAAAGACCAATTGAAATGACAACGCAAGAAAATGTAAATTTACCCTCTGAGGAGCCAAAACTTTCTATGGAAGTAGACACATCTACAGAAATTTCATTACATTCAATTAATGATGTAGAATCTACAACATTAATAATGGAACCATCACCATCTATGACATTTACCGAATCAAAAGATTTGACACAATCTCCTATAAAAACTAATGCTGCAATGACAACAGGAATTCCACAAGAATATCCACAATCGTCAGCTGAAGTAGAACATTCAACAATGCCAGAAATCCATGTCAAAACAACTACAGAAATTGAAACAACGCCAAAAATTCCTGTCGAATTTACTGTTAAATCGGAACCTTCATATAATTCAGAATCAAGAAATTTCAATAGTAATATAAATGTAAATACTGATGAAATAGATAATGACGAGCCATTACCTGTAATACCTTTGCAAACAGATAATGAAGAACCTACAACAGAAACTTATAACGAACAGGTAACCATGATGTCGCAAGAACATAATTTAGAAGAAAAGGAACTACATGTGGTAACTGAAAGTATCACTACATTGCCGGTAACGATGACCACCATAAATAATAAAAAAGAAATTGAAGATACTACATTTTCGATGAAACAATTAGAAGATTCAATTACCGAAAAAGAAAATGAAATAACCGAATTACCAATAAACGGTGATGTGCAAATTTCTGATACTACGGTTCCAGCTGTTCAGCTTGAAGAAACGACCTTAAATATTGAAGTAGATCCAACGAGAACATTAAAATTAGATAGTAAAACTATCATACCTGAAATGATCACCAACTCTGAAACCACTTCGGAGATACAAAAATCTATGTTAGAAACAAATACAGAATCAAATCAAGTTTCAATGAAGAATATAGATTCTGCAGAAATCGAAGTTGGATCTAATTTAACAGACAAATCAGAAGAGTCATTTACGAATAAAAATCATTCTATTAAATCATTGGATATACCAGAATCAAACGAGCAAGATATAAACGAGCCTAACGTTATAGAGCATGCACCAAAATCAATATTTTCAAGTTTACCCAAAGAATTTAGTCAAAACGTAGAACCTTTGCTGGAATTGGTGAATAATCAAACTGACGAGGAACATATTATGTTATTGCCAAAAGAGGAAGAGAAAAAAGATGAACAGGATAAACATGCCATTATTCCTCAACTGATTCCTGAACAAATAACACATTTTACAACGAGACCAGAGGAATCAACGATGCATCAGGAAAATGTATTAAAAGTTAACGATCAGGTTATTGAGAAGAAAAACTTAACGATCGATACGATCTTAGATCGATCTACCGAACATCCTGAAGAGAATGTAGTTTCTATTGGTGAAACAATCGATCATTCTACCAATCATCCTTTACATCCTGCGATATTCCCTGAAAACATAGCGAATCACGTCGAAAAAATGGATCCCAACGAGGAAAGACATTTCGAAGATATGTCACCTTTCTTACCAGACGTTCAAAAGGAAAAAGAAACGTCGAAGAAAGCACCAAGATTGGACAAGGATGAGCAAGATGTTCCTAATCCTTTCGAAACTCATGTTGAAGATGTTATTATAAATAAACCTGAAAGAAAGGATAACAGACATGAACTGATGTATCCTGCAAATAAAAACGATAGTGAAGAAATCTTGACCGATCTTGATAATTATAATATCAATATCAAAGCAGATGATAATGATGTTTCGATAATACCTCAAGTAATTAACGAAACTGAAATTGAAATGGTTAATCCATTACAACAAAATGAACTTTTGAGAGAATCCGAAGACGATATATTGAAAGATACTTTGAACAATACTCGAACACTCGTGACTAATGATTTGTCCGATGATACAACGACGAATGATACTTTCGGTATTAAAAATGAAAAGGATGAACAAGATGAAGAAATACTTAGGGTGGTACCATTGGATGAGCATAAGGAAACGAAAAATATGGAATACCAATTGGATAAAGTAGAAAGTACCACAGAAGTTGCTCAAATCACTACGATGATGTTCACTAAAGAAAATGGAAAATCTATAGATGAGTTAACTATTAATAATAATAATAATAATAATAATATTGTAAGTAGCTCAGAAAAACCGGAAGAAAATGCTCTAGAGGATCAATACAATGATATCAACGATGAAACGTTATCGAAGACTTTTGATCATAGCAATAACGTTAAAATCGTTTCGTCTGAAGTTACTGATGATAAATCTAAAAAATTAATTATAAATAATATCGATGAACAACAAGATAAGATTAAATCAATATCAGACTCTGAAGAATCTCAAAGTACAACGGAAAGGATATTATCAGCGGAGACTGAAATGCCATCGAGCATGCCCTCTCCTTCTTTGGACAAACACGTTGATGATTCTAAGATTACAACGCAGGTACCTGTTTTACCAATGGAGATACAACAGGACCTTTCTACAACTGAATTAATAGAGAAAATTGAAGCAACAACAATTGCAGATGATAATTCGTTGTCAGATCATCAATTCGTTGTCAATCATACTGAAAGTTCAAATATTTTTCATGATGATAAAGAGAAAGAATCTATCACTATGATTCCATCTACTATAGCTCCAATGTATTCATTGGAGACTAAAACTACTCCACAGGTGTCAATTTTACCAGACGAATTGCAAACAACTGAACACGAATTCTTAATAACTACTTCTTCTGCGAGACCAGACATCATCAAGATGATCAATGATACGAAGCATAATCACAACAGGACAGCGACAACTATGATTTCAATAGAATATATTAATAACATTTCGGTAACTACATCCAGTTCTACGATGACTCCAGAAGTTGATAATATAACGAACGTTGTAATAGAAACAGATAATACAAATTTAACTGAAACGATATCCAATGAACATGATAATATTCAACATACTGTTCTAAATGAGGAACCAAATAAATTGATGAATCTGATGACGATTCTTGAAAATACAACGAACTATCCTAAGCCAGAAACAGCTTTCACAATTTCCAACGAAGATTATGCTGCAATGGCAACGGAAATCAGTAGTGCTAAAGTATCAGATTCAGTTACTACCAGTGATGACATAAGACCAGTTACTGAAGAGATTCTAGATGATACGAGACCATACGATTTCGATTTTAGATCATTTTTCTCAACAACGACTATGGGAGATGTCATTCTCAACGAAGATTCGAAAGAATTGTCTGAGGAAGAATTGAAAGTGATACCATTAGAGAAAATTCAAGAGATCAAGAAAAAATCTACCGACAAAAAGAATCCAGATAAATATAAATACAAAAAAGAGAAGGAGCTCAATCTGGAGGATCAAAGAATAGAAAATGTTACAACTGAGATCAACGATTCAATGATTTTGATCCCCACTGAGATTTCAAAGATTCCCGTCGAACCGAATGAAAATATTAGTATGGAAAACATACCTAACACTAGTACAGATTCGATTATTTCAAAATTCATTTTAGCTGATACAGAAGGTAAAATTGTGCCTATACCAAAATTGAAAATCGTTGAGATCACATCTAGATCAAATCAATCTGAATCAGAAGACAAACAAGCTCATGAACCAAATACGACTATAGCTAGTCTAATAAAAAATAATACAGAAATGGAAGTAAATAATAAATATCCTAACTATATACCCGTATCTGAAGAGATTATAGAAGTTAATCCAGTTACAGAGCCTTTCATACTCATTCGAAATTACACTTTGTATCGAACGACTCCATTGGTTCCAATCTTGGAAGTTGAACAAACAACGATTCAAAGTAATATTCCTATTGAACATGACGATATGTTGAATAATTCAAACGAAACAATTCTTCAGAGTAACGTTCAAGAAGCTAACAATTTAACAGCCAATACATTGAATCTTTTGTCATTGAATACCATGAGTTACTCGAAATGTAGTACAGGTCAATTTCAATGTACCAATGGCACATCTAGATCTGGTGCTTATTGTGTCAGTTTATCCGCGAAATGTGACTCCCAAAAGGATTGTTCTGATGGTTCTGATGAGCTTAATTGTCAGGAAGAGGGATGTCCTGGAAACTTCCAATGTGCCAATCGTCAATGTCTTAAGAGACACCTTGTATGTAATGGAATCGTAGATTGCGATGATGGTAGCGACGAACAGAATTGTCAAGATTGGAAATGCATCTTCGATGAACACCGTTGCACCAATGGTAAGTCTTAATTAATTATGATAATTATTAATTAAATCTCACCATTGAGTAATATGTCGCATTATGTCTTCATAATGAAACAAATAATGTAGAAAAACTTACAAAAGGTATAATTTCATATTACAAAAATGGATCAATTAAAGATTATCACGATTAAACAAGTTTCGTACTTATTTCCAGGACGATGCATACCATTGTTATGGCTATGCGATGGAAGACCAGATTGCGAAAATCATCAGGATGAGTTTAACTGTGCTGAAAGTTGTGGTAACGATGAATACTTATGTCCTACGGATAAACGATGTATCCCACAAATATGGCGTTGCAATGGATCACCCGATTGCGCTAATGGAGAAGACGAAAAACTTTGCGATTGTTCTTTGAATCAATTCAAATGTCATACCGGTGGATGTGTATCGAAGGAAGAAATTTGCGATGGTATCGAACATTGTCCTGATCATTCCGACGAGTGGGATTGCATTTCTAACTATTCGCTCGATCAAAGAAATAATACTGAAACTAATCAAGAAGAAAACGAAGAGGACAAATCGACGAGACAGCTGAACCACCGAGATACTCTTTTAAAAATAAGGTCAGTTTTCTAAAATATCTTAAAAATAAAAAAAAAATATCCTTAGTTTAACGTGTAATTTAACAGGCAATCCAATGAAGAATATCGATTGGTATGTTCGGATGGTTGGAGCAAAGAATTCAGCGATTCATACTGTCGTTCTCTTGGCTATGCTTCATCTCAGACAACCGATTTTAAAGCATGGGATAAAAGCCAACAAATAGTAAGACTGAAAACTAATCCAAATCATCGCACCCCACTAGTCAGTAATCTTCAACGCGTGGAATTCTGTGTCTCGGAGAAAGTCGTTGAAGTTACGTGCGAAGAATTTTCTTGCGATACGCATTATGTTGATAAAACTATTATGAAACCAGAAGGTGAAACTGCAGATAGTCTTATGCAATGGCCATCCGTAGTAATTTTGAAAGAAGAGGAACATGGTATAACTTGCACAGCAAGTATATTAGGACCTATGCATGCTTTGACCAGTTACTCTTGCGTTTACAAGTAAGAACTTATTCACCTATGATAAATTATTCATTTTTAATTATTTAAACTTGTTAATTTGTCTATTGATATTTAATTGAATTTTTCTGTTAAATTTTAGGTACAGACAAAACGACGGATGGAAATTATTCACAGATGGAAATTTGCTTAGGAGTAATTCTGTCAAGACTATCATTCCATATACACAAGTGAAATATAATCAATTTTTCTATGACAACGATATCGCTTTAATCGAACTCAAAGAACCTTTGATTTTCTCGAAAAATGTTTCTGCCGTTTGCTTACCAACTTATCCTATCGAAGTACGTATTATATATATATATATATATATATATATATATATATATATATATATATATATATATATATATATATACATGAAATTCTTATGAATTAAAATAACTTGTACTTGAAATTAATAAATCATCTAACATTTGATGATACTCTATATTTCAGCCGAACGATGTCTGTGTTAGTGTAGGATGGAGATTCCCAGTTAACGGAGAACTGGATTTACAACAATATAATGAATTCTTGCCAATGCCAATGTATGATTCTAATGAATGTAATACTACCAGCCATTATGCAGGATTTATAACAAAGTATAACATATGTATTGGCTTGTCCAATATGGATAAAGAGCTTTGTTATGTGAGTATTATTTGAATTAAGGAACAAATTATAAAATGTATCAAAAGAAATAAGTAAAAGATTATTTTGAAATTAATGTATGTCGATATCTTACTCGTAGAATGACGAAGGAGCACCTTTAATGTGTGCCAGAGAGTCAGGAAAATGGAAAATTCAAGGTTTACTCAGTCATCATAGTAAATGTTCAAGAGGACATCCTGCAATTTACTCTAGTTTGGAGCCTGCTTTAGATTGGTTACGACATTTGGTTCCTGCTTTGCAAACATAAATTTAAACAACTTATAAGATACGAATACTTTGGAAGTATACAAATAATTGGAAGTTAAAATAATGTTGGTCGTATACTGATCAATGTTAAAAAAAAAAAAAAAAAAAAAAAAGAAGAAGAAACAATTGCTCTGATTTTTTCGAGTATTTGCATACAAAACGCTTACAAAAGTACTTACTCTTCAAAAATTCTCAGCATACAAATGTTTTTTTTTTTTTTTCTTTATTGGAACTTATTTGATGTTCTTTTATGAATCATGTTCCTATTTATACTACAAAGTATGCTCTTAGTATCAGATGGCCATGAAATAATTTCTTTTACAATCGAAAGCACAAATATGCAACATCTATACTAAAAATTAATATCAGTGATTATATAAACTTATATATATATACATACATATATATATATATATATATATATATATATATATATATATATATAACGTGCAGAAGATGTGTAGATTACAAAATCATACTTTGTTTAATATTAAGGAAAATAATATGTAAATACTGTATAAAGTAATTGTTTAATATGGTTAACGTGGTAATAGATTTTTTTTTGCAAGTTAGCAAATTAGGTCTCTTTAAGTATTATACTCTTACGAACACACGCTGCAAGTTTTGCTCGGAAAATATATGAAAGTTATATTAGGTTTGGACCAAAGTCAATCCAATAAGTATGAATATGCATATGAAAGTATTATATTTGTTGAATCATTCTAGATTGTACGAAGACTCTTACGAATACTATAAATCAGAAATAAAAACATTTAACGGAAGAGACCAACGATAATAACATATTAACGATCGATTATATTCGATCGATGATTTGTCTCAGTAATTCTTGCGTAGAATTCCTGAAACGAATGATGAATAAGATTAAACAATAGATAGGGTAAATGTATATATGATTATTGTAATAAAATACATTGTTATTGATACACTAATAATGAAATATGTTCAATAGTGTACAATTTCATTTATGTTCAATAATAATATTATAATGAAACACTTTCATTTATGCATAGGCATCAATGAATTCGTAAGTATTTTTATATTTTAAGCCATGAATAATAAATAAATATATATATATACATATACATATATATATATATATATATATATATATGTATATATATATATGTATATATAAAAGTAATCCTGAACTCGATACCTTTACAATCATCTATGTAACCTCTACTCCAAAGAAACGCAGAAATGCAGAATAAATTAACGGTGTACTAATGTCACTTATCTACTTTTTACTAGTTTCAGCACGTGTAATTTCTTTATCCAAGCTAATCAATGTTTTAGATATACTATCTATCACATCGTTATACATACAGAAGACAGAATGCATATTTTTTGTAAACGCTTCAGCTTCCTCATGTATCTTCAATTGTTTCAAAGATAATTCATTAAGTTTTACAGATAATTCTGGAACATCTTTTAAAGAATCTGTTTCTAAAACTGGCATCAATCCCTGTATTTCATTTAAATATTTATGATTATCAATAATTTCTTGCTCCAGAAGTAGCAATAAATGCAATTTAGCTTCTATGGGCATATCTAATTCTTCCAAAGTTATATCTAAGTGTTTATTCAATTCTGGTAATCGTTTTATAGCCTCATTTATCTTTTCCCTGCCTGATAATGCCGAAGAGATCAATGTATTCGTATGTAAGAGATTATCGGTAATAGATGTTTCTGGTAATGGATCGTCTAGCTGCAATACCTTCCCAAGTCCATAAATCTGCTTTTCCAATTCTAGTATCCTATCTTCCAATAACTTGACAGACGTCATGCTGAAAATGAAACAGTAACTTGTAAAATTTCCTAACAAATTAAAATTATTTTAAAGAAGAGACTAACAGATATAAAATGAGTTAAATTAATAAATATATAAAAAATTATTTAATATATCACTGACCCTGTATATGATTGAGGTTAACTTTCGTATAGATAAGTGTACCGCTTATTCAGAAGAAACCTACGAAATAATCACTACAAAATAATGAATCTAAGAACATTACGATTGAAATATACAACGTACCAATAAATATAGCAGTAAACTTTTACAATAATCTGACAATTTTATAATGACAAATATAACATATTTAAGACTGTTTATCCAATGTTGCTCGACATTGAGACGTTTGACTTGAGCGACAAGTGCGGAAAAAAAATGAACTAAAAACGCGTTAGAATCCTGTCCCTTCTTTCGATTCGTCGTATTGACGCGCGTAAATCGAAAAACTGTGCTGTAAAAACGAGATATGATTGTTAAGTTTTAGATAACAGCAGATACGAAGTCAATACGTATTCCGTAAGAAAAACGAAACGTGCAATTATTTAAATTAGACATTAACGTTTTTCTTATATTCGATTGACGTTACGTGTATTATTTTTTTTTTTGCATCTGTTGTCAATTATTCATAATGGACTAATAATTATGTAACAAGGCAAAGGATAAATCAACACTTAGGTCCTGCAATTTATTTGTTCCTGTCTTATTGTATTATCAATACAAGTATACATTTAGAATATTATTAATATAAAATAATATTAATTATATTTATGTATATAAATATGTGTATGTATACATATAATGTATAAATGGTGTAAACCATTGTGAACACATAGAAACTCTTGATAAACAACGTTTGTAATAATAATGGCGATATACGTAAGGAAAAGAGTGGCAAATTTGAATTATACCCGAGAAATAGAATATTACGATAAAAAAGAGAATAAGTAGATAATATATTTAAAAAAAAATGCTATGTTAAACGTTAATTAATGATTCTCTTATAATTATTACATTATTAAAACGTATTATCACGAATTAAACTATATACTTATAAAAATTAAAAATATTTTGCACCTTATATAAATTCCTATGATTACGATCCTGTGAAACCCAATTGACTCGCCATCTAGTGCCAAAATATAGTTTTAATTATTCCTGACAACATCGTAATATTAATTAATTAGAATTAATTATCAAATCATTACAGTTACCATTTTAATCGATTAAATTATATTGTCGTTAGAACATATCGTAAAACTTATGTAATATATTACATAATATATTATGTAATGTATGATAATATTTATAATACATTATATTTGTATTATTAATTGAGACAAACTTTTCTTATTTAATTACAAAAGAAGAAATATTAATATATTCGATGAAATTTCGAATATATACATGAATATAATTGCTTATCAGAGATAAACCGTTATGTATGTGTGTTTCTATGTACGTTCTATATTTTTTTTTCCGTTTAATTTATCATAACAATTGGATATCAATATTCGATCTTAATATCACCTGTAAGCAACTTTCTCTCTAAAATTTGTCCACCTGTACATATTTGCTCTTCCTTCGAGTAAAGAATTTTAATGATTGACACGATACAATAACATTAAATAACACAAACATATTCTATCAAATGATCAAATGTTTATTATCAATCTCATAATTATAAGATTAAACGATTGAAGATAAAAGAAAAAAAAAAACAAATGAATCTCTTTTGCGCGAAAATAATTTATGTTGTGGAAATACTATATAAGTCGTGCGCATGTGCGTATATGCGAGCTTAGAAGGGATTTATAATATGGTAAGCTCGTAACATCAGTTTACATTAAGCAGCAGTAGCATCACACGAAATTAAATCGTAATTAATAAAGATGACCTAAATTCAATGATAATAACCTATAAAGGATTCTCTCTCTCTCTCTCTCTCTCTCTCTCTTTCTCTCTCTCTTTCTCTCTCTCTCTGCCACCTTACTTAATCATTTAAACAATCTTCAAAATATTTGTACGTTTTATCAATATAATGTTTCTATTTTAAAAGTTATTTATAAAAAAAAAAATGAATCGTCATCTTTGTTATCCATGAAACATTTTGTTTTCCGAAGATAAGACGATATTAATAACAACACCGTAGATCTAATTTTAATCACGAATAAGGTTAATCTGTATTCCAAATTAGATTTTGATAGATAATTAATAGATAATGAGGCCAGATCCTAAGATGAGATCAGATAAAGGAAAGACGTGTGTACAGTGTGTGTGTGTGTGTATATATATATACATATATACATGATACACATATACACACACATATACACCATTTATTAGTTTATCCATGTATATGATATGTAAACGTGAATATGCGTATGCTATTTCAAGATAAGACTATAAAAGCATCGTTTTCAAAGGACTTACGTAATTATAGAACTACGACGTTAGCTACGATCCTTCGCAGTAGGTTTTTTTTACGATTAATTAATTATCGACCTAAAAACCATCGTCTACATACGTAGAGATATAATGAAAAAAAAAGAAAGAGGCTGATAAAAACAGAAAGAGAAAAAATATAAGGAAGAACAAATAATTTATGTTAATAAAACGTATCAACGTTGATCTCGAATCCATTGGCTTATATAATAAGAAAGGGATTAATAAAATTATATATATATATATATATATATATATATATATAATTTATGTTAGACAATATTTCATTCAATTAACGATTATATTAATTACTTTAGTTATACATATAATTACATAATGAAAAAGTTTCGTCAACATTGACGAATTATTCCATAGACATGTATATCATTGATTAACCTTTTCGTATATATGTCATGAATCATTGACGATCTATATCATAGATGTATACACATTTAAATGTCGAATAATAATCATTAATCGAAATAATAATGAAATAATTAATTAATTTAATCGTTAATTAAATGATTGATAATGAAACATTTCGATTATAATCGTTAATTGAATATAGTTCAATGTCGTACATTAAGAAGAAACAATCTTATTCATTTAATTCATGACATTTTATTGTATATTAATTGAATACTCTTGGAGTTCACAAAGTGTTCCGTTTAAAACGTATTACGACAGATACAACAGAGGAACGATCAAATACGACATACATACAATATAGAAATTGGAATGGTATATATGTGTACATTCAAATTTAACATTGTTAAATTTGAAGATATGCAAAAATAAATGTTTTCTTACTAATTGAAAATTGGTCCTATTTAAAATGTTATATTCGAATAAATAGGGAAGTGAAGAAAAAAGAAAATTTTGAAAAAGGTATAAGAAACGTTCATAAAGGTTCCGTTATGAGTTACGTCGTTGGATGAAGGAGCAGAGGCAGCAGATCGTGTATCGAGATAAGTAACGAAGAGGGTGAAGGAGAAGGGGAAGGAGAAGGAGAAGTGGAAAGAGAAAGAAAAAAAGATGAAAAAGAAAAAGCAAAGAGATTTCACGTATAAATATACCACTCCTCTCGAATGTATAGAAAGGGAGCATAGGCGAATGGTCAAGGAAGCGAAGTAAATAAAAGAAAGAAAGAGAGTGAGAGAGAGAGAGAGAGAGAGAGAGAAAAAAAAGAAAAAGAAAAGAAAAGAAAAGCGCGCGCGGATAGTACGTAGTGGGGATAGAAGATCGGAGCCATCTGTCATGGCCGATACTCGGTGCGTGGATGTAGTTTTGGTCGGTCCGTGTCGGCGCGCGGAGCGTCCTACTGCTGGTGTTGCAGTAAAAAAAGATGGGTCGAAATAATGGGCAGACGATTAAGCGAAGAAGGCGTTAGCGATCTGACGATCCTCGTACCGGATGATTTTTTCGATAAGTCCGGGACGATGGAGTCACGGACACGACGAAGTAGATTACGGAGCGTCGTAGGGATATGTCTCTTTCTCGCTTTAACCGGGATCGTATATCTTGGTTACTTTTGTCCGGATCACGTGTGTGCCCTGACTAATCGACAGGACATCAAGGACTCCGCGAGAATTTCAGAGGGTCTCTCTCTTGGAGCACCCGCAGCTGCCTTGTCTTCTGTCTCCATCGAGATTGACAAGAATGGTCTCTTTTCTGTACATCCTGCCTTTAAGCTTCAAAGTATACAAGGAAGCCTTGGCTATGATGATGTCTTTGCCAATGATACTTTT
The DNA here is from genome assembly GCF_910589235.1 of Vespa crabro. Taxonomy (NCBI): domain Eukaryota; kingdom Metazoa; phylum Arthropoda; class Insecta; order Hymenoptera; family Vespidae; genus Vespa; species Vespa crabro. The sequence continues at coordinate 2,237,021 of NC_060973.1, forward strand.
CAATTTGACATCAATGCTCATGACGTCATGGTTTTCCTGCATATTCAAAAGACAGGTAAACCTTCTGTCAGAATTGATAACACTGTGTATACTTATCTTATGCAAACTTGCAAATGTGCTCATTTATTTTATCTATCTTATTCTTAGCCAATATTTCTTTGAAATAGATTCTCTTATTATTGTATCTATCATAGGTTCTACGTTAAGTTATATTTTAGAGCTTAACCATAGATCTCTTTGGCTAAAGGCCAAAGCAATGCAATAGCACATAATAAAACCATGGAAACTTCCCTTCTGACCATTGTGTAGTTACACCTATGCATTATTCATTAGGCATCCTCAAACCTGCAGGTTCTATCTTAGAAAGAAAGAGAATAATTCAACAAAGATGTTGAAGTTGTTTAGTATGCTATAGGCTTATGTCTTCCCTTGATTATCTACAGTCTTTCTTCCCTTATTTTTTTTTTTTTTTTTTCCTATTAAAAAAAAGGATTAAATATACGTATTAATACATATAAGTATAATATTTATGTTGCTATAAAAAAAACATTGATATATTTTATAGCTAATTTGTATTGCTAATGGCTTTCTGTTAAAGGGGGAACATTGTTTGGTAAACATCTAGTAAGAGATCTGGATCTCCAGAGACCATGTTCATGTCAGAGAAGACGTAAGCGCTGCCTTTGTTTCCGTCCAAATCGCAATGAAAATTGGCTTTTTTCTCGGTATTCTACTGGTTGGAAGTGTGGGTTACATGCTGACTGGACTGAATTAACTAGTTGCGTTGATTCTGAGTTGAACAAAATTGAAGGGGAAGGAATTAAACGTAGATATTTTTACATAACTATTATAAGGGATCCTGTTGCACGTTATTTGTCTGAATTTCGACATGTGCAAAGAGGTGCAACATGGAGAGGTGCACGTCATTGGTGTGGAGGAACTCAAGCTAATATACCACAGTGTTATAATGGACCTAGTTGGCAAGGAGTTAGTTTAGAACAGGTGATATTAATATATTAAATAGTAATATTAAAAAACTAAAAGTATATATTCTGCTCATAATATTCAATTATTTGTTACAAGAAAAAAAAAAACCAACTACTAATATTTCATACTTGAAAAAAGCTATAACGTTTTAGAAACATACTTTTACAACACACTTCTTATCTGTTATTTTTCCACTTTATTATTTTGCATAAATACAATACTTGTTAAGTGACCTATTATCATGTTCATGAATTCAAGGTCTTCTAAATAATTGAATAACGGAATGAGTCATTACGTATGAATATTTTATGCTCTAAAATAAAACAAATAGAAAATTTTAATAATGCTGGTATGTTGTTTAACTTTTTATGTTATGATAAAAAATAAGGTTATAGCTCTTTGATAAATCAAAATTATTGTTTGTATAGTTTATGGAGTGCCCATATAATTTGGCAAGCAATCGTCAAACAAGAATGTTGGCTGATTTGTCAATAGTTGGTTGTTACAACTCTACGCTTAGCAGCTTGGACAAGGATCGTCTTATGTTGGCTAGTGCCAAACATAATTTACAATTTATGCCTTTCTTCATGTTGACTGAGTACCAAAAAGTAAGAATTAGAAAGTTAAAATATAAAATTTGCATAAAAGCATGATATTAACAGCATTAACATAATATTGATTTGTCTAAATTATTCTTTTGATATATTTATAATGATACTATAATAATGTAACAGTTTAAATAACAATAATTTATAAGTTTTATATTTCATTTGAATTTTTCGAATCTTCTATCAATTTTTCATTTGCTAGCTGTATTAATTGTATAAAATATAATTTACTTTATTGTTTCATTGTTCATATGAATATTTAAATTTATGCATGTAATATTTCTTAATATCAAAAAATCTTATATATATTTTTCCTTATATATATTTCTATCATTATATAGTTGAATTCATGGGCTTAAAGTTTAGGTAGACTTAAAGTAAATATTTATGTTTCTCTGTTTATCTTTAACATGTGTGAGCCATAAGTGTATTCTGTGTGCTTGTTGCCTTAAAAATCTTTCTCTTGCTTGCAGGTTTATTTTTATTACCAAGTAATAATTTTTCATGCTTTTATGTCATAGTTTTTAATATAATATAAAAAAAAAAAAGGTTTTAATTACAAAACCGTTAATATTATATTAAGTAATGTTTTATGTTAAAGTTAAGATTAATAAATAATTATTAAAAATATTAGGTGGGCCAGTATTCATTTGAAGAAACGTTTGGAATGAGATTTGCTGTTGCCTTCGAACAGCATAATGCCACTCTTAGTGCAGCTACTATGGCCACTCTTAACCCAGAACAATTAGACGCAGTACGTAGACTTAATAAATTGGATCTGGAACTATATGATTTTGCAAAGAAACTTGCATTTCAAAGATTTAGAAGACTCAAAGATCGTGATCCTTATTTTGTGCAACGATTTCAACATCTTGGAGAATTACCCTCTAGACAAAGTGCCACAGAATTTAATTGGGACTCTGTTATTGAAGATACAACAGATAACGAGTAATATGTGAGTATATTGATAAACATTATCGATGCTTCGCATTTGCGAATAAATACAGCGGTTGCACTGGATCTGAGTATCTCAGGGAAATGCCCTTGGAACAGAATGCTTTATATACATATAGTTATCAGGCGCATTTGTTGCGTGAATTTTACCAAAAGTGTTGTAGAATTTTACTTGGACAAGACCAAAGAGAGCTCCAAGAACCTTGGTATTATCCTTGGTACTTTTTCAGTGGTTTCATATAAGAATAGAAGTCAGATAATTATAAAAACAAATAAACAAACAAACTTTATATATTCTTAAAACATTTGCAAACACTCTGTGAAAGCTCTTCCATATATGTATATGGCTAATATAACTTTGCTTATAATGCTGAGAAACAACTATAAAAGTACTGATTTTTCTTCTATATGTGAATATGAATTCATGAATGGGATTGCATCTATATTTGGTAAAACAAATTTTTATAATAGATACACATGTAGAATTTAAACATTTTATGCGTTCAACAGGATTCAAGGGATTTGTACAAAAAAAAATTAGAAATAGAAGTTCTATTTCATTGTGATAAAATCTTTATATCTTTATATATGTGCACTTTAAAATGTAGTTTCAATACTAAGAAAAATCAATTTCTTCAATCATAAAATGATAAAGTTCTATTTTATTTTTATCAGTTTCACACTTGTCTAATACATTTATCTAAAAATATCATTAAGTGTATATCTTTTTGTAAGTAAAAAAATACAAATGTTACATCTTTTTAAATATGGTATTAGGATATGACTGCAAATAATTAGACTCGATTAGATATAAAAGTTTAAAATAAATTGTCTCTCAGTTTAAATACATTTATAAGGAAAACTCTCATATAAGTGAGTAATACTTATGATGTATTTTTAATTAGTGCAGAATTTATGTAAGTACATTTTTATATTTCAAACAATTTAGCTTTTGGCTTAGGGTTGTGACATCTAGTTATTAAGTATATATTTCGAACTATTATTATTATTCCAAAATAATTATTTATCAATTACTTGTAATTATTACAATATTATAATACACACAGGTCTATGTGGAAACAAAAACATTTGATATTATATCGTATAAACATATAACCCTTGGTCCTGAGAACAAAAGAAAGATCTCAAATCATTATGTTTTATTTCTCTTTAGATTCATGAATAGTGTAATAAATTATATTAAAAATTGTATAACATTTTATCAATTTTAGGCATAATAATAATTTTAATTGGTAGTAGAGCTTTTTAATAAATCATATATAGATTATAAATTACTTTTGTAAATATATCAAAAGATATATATATATATATATATATATATATACTTTGTAATTGGATTATTTGCATTGTAAAGGAAATGGTATTAGGTTTATTATAAACAGTTTACATAGTTTTTAAGTGATAAGATTTTTATGAAAGAAATTAGTGACAGAGGCCATACATCTGATAATTATCATGATATTGAATAGTAAATATTTAATTATATAATTATAATAAAATAGCAATTTGATTTAGCATGTAGTATTTCTGATAAAACGATCAAATGGCGTCCAAAACAATGAGTGCAGTCTGGTAGAATTACTTAATATATAATATGCGTAACTTTTAAATAATTTAATGAAATGAAATTATAGATATATTGGTCACTCAAAATAAAATGAAAATCGTGTTAAATTTAATTAATTATTAATAATTACTGCCTAATGAGAATTATGTGCAATACAATTCGCTGGGTTACCATTATAAATATTTCATATCATCCAGTCATAAATTAAATGTAATATATCTTATACCTTTTTAGCAAATATTTTATATATCATTAAGGCATAGGTTGCAAGGGCTCTCTTGGATATATTAATGTTGGTCTCTCGAATGAACACAATATTCCTATAATAAAAAAAAAAAAGGAAAAAAAAAAGAAAATGAAATAAAATAAAATAAAAAAAAAAAAAAATACTAGAAAACCAGTGCCATGAAATTGCTATTTTACACATTATAAATATGTCTATAAAAAATACATAAATTAATGTTTAATGGAATTAAATCAAGCATAGCTAGAGATAATAGTTGCCATCAACAATAATGAATTGTAAATTTGTGTGAAGTGTATTTTACAATATGATTTTTTCATAATATGAGTCATATACAGAGTCACACATGAGTAAGAAAGGTTGAGTGACATACAACGATTTCTTGGTTTTTTTTTTATTTCTTTTTTTAAATTTAGATTTCATTAATATCAATTTTAATTTAGCTAGATATAACTCTGTATATAGCTCTGACTTAAGTTATTACAAAAGCACATTGTTTTCAATCGAATGACCTACTAAAATACATAATAATTTATAGAAATACATAAATATGTAATTTGCATAAAAATAATGTTAAGGACCAAAGATTAACTATGTTTTGCAAGAATTTAAAATGCTTGCAGCACAATCATAAAAACAACCTTTTACATGTGACACAATAAATGCTCATTATATGTACAGTAAGCAGAAAACAAATTTAATGCAAGGTTGCATTTAATATCTAAATGCATCGAAGAATTTATCCCATTATAATACAAATAATTAATTCTATATTACTGTGTATAAACAAAGTTATTTCTTATCGATGTTTGGGATAATTATAACATTCAATGATTGTGTCACATAATATTAGAATGAAAAAATTAATGACAAATTTTATTAGTTTCCTCAATTTTGGGAAATGTAATATTTTATTAATTGCCTTTCGACTAATGTCTTACATTTCTTTGTAATTGTAACAAGATTTAGTATACTATGTTAAGAATACCAATTAAGGTTAAAATCTTTTGTGCATTACTCTGGATTGTTAATTATTTTTAATATTTATGTAATTATATATAAAGATACGCATATATACTCAATATATTAGTTTCGATCAAAAATTAGCTTTAATGTTTTAAATTTTTGGTATCTAAATATGTTATGAATTTATTATCAATGAAGAAAGCCATGACACTAGCCCATTAAAGCAAATAAGAATAGGCCTAAGATGTTGGTATTTTATTAATAATGTCAGTGTAAATAGCATCATATCGTTACTTCATTACAAATCAATAATTATACGTAAAGACGCGTGTAAACATGATACACATACATATGTAAATAATTTCGTGTGTGCAGTAAATAAAACATCATTAATAATAATTAATGATCAATCTATTATTGTACGATTACATATATACATGAGGCATACATATATATTGTTATTATGATTTATTAAACTCTCTGTTGCTATACAACCAAATTGGAAGTTTAGTAACAGTAATAAATATGGAATATATGTATACCAAGTTTAAGTATACTGCTGACTTTGTCTCTAAAATGAATGTTGTAAACTTTTTAATTTTAATAAAACTAAGAAGGTCTCAACAAATTGTATAGATTTACTTATAATACAATTATTAAACTATTAATATACTCGCGAGATAAAAAAAAGAAAACTGTAAGTATTAGACAAAATGTTTATTTTGCAGTTGCTAATTAAATTTTATATATATATATATATATATATATATATATATATATATATATATATATACACACACACACATATATATATATTACATTATAATAAAGATTTCTTATTCATGTTATTATATATAATCTTTAACTGCAAATAGAATTATATATAATTATAGCAACATTTGTTCGCATTTAGAATAGACAAAATTTATTTTGAATGAACAATTTAAAACTGTCTGATAATTAGCCATTTCAACATTATTCACATTGTGTGTGTTGCTAGAGTAATGATTGTTCTACCATTATTTTTTCAAAACCCATTGGTGGAGGATGAGTAAAATTATCCAGAATTAAATCTAGTATAGCTCCGTCGTCAACTGAAAATTTTTTCACAATATAAATTTTATAATATAAAATAATAATATTAACCATTGTAAAATTTTATAAAGATAGAATTGAAACAGACCATAAAGCACAGGGTAAATGGTTCCTTTGATACCAATAATTGGGGCTTCCAAAGATTTTCCATTTACATAAAAATTTAATTCTACATGATCATAGGAGACTCCCTAAAAGATTACAGATTATTTTTGTACTATCGTTCTTTACAAATAATATAATTTATAATTCTTACAACAATATCTCCTTCTTGAACAGGATTTTGAATCTTATGCAATTCTTGTTGATTATGTCTTAAAATGCCATCGGAATTAAGAGCCCAACTTTCACTGTCACTTCCTCCGATTGCGGTATTAAGATTTGTAGATTTGTTAGCTAATCCAATGGCCCATATTCCACTCTGTTGTACTTTAACTTCAAAATAACTCTTGCTTTGGGCAAGAGGTGCATTTGTTAAGGCACCACCACGTCCGCAAACTCTTAAACCTTTTCTGACTATAACTACTTCATGCCCTGAGAATTCAAATCATGTAACTGTATCAGGATAATAATGAAATTGAGAAAACATATTCCTTTGTAATAATCTTCTTACAGGAGTCACACTTAATACAATTGTGATGATACTCCAAATCAATATTCATTGTTATTTTCTTTTCTTTTTTTTTTTTTTTTTTTTTTTTTTTTTTTATGTATATATATATTTTTTTTTTATAATCTCAATTGCTTTGATATTTATTATTGATAAAATATCTTATAGACGACATACTTCAAACGTAATATTAAAATTTAAATATAATACATACTATTTTGACAGATGTCAAAGAAAAGATTAATAAATACGTAGATACATTTTCTACAAGTGATCAGATTTACTTGAAAGATTTCTCTGCGAAAAAATGACGGTTACCCATATGAGTAGTATCCAAACTAATCGGATTTGGTTCTCTCTTTGGAATTTGGGTTGTCGTGAATCCAATACCATCAAAACAATTTCTCAGACAGCAAAACATCTTTTCTTTTTTTTTTTTGTTTTAACCTTTCGACCGATCTATTCAAAAAAGTAAACACAACATCGTATCATTCGCACGAGGAAAACATTAATTTTTCCTCCACTAAAGGTAATTTATACAAATTTTTCTTCACTCTTAATCACTTTATTACACGAGAAATGACGAGGAGATCGTTAAATAAAAAGAGCACAGTGTTTTGTAGAAAATTAGCAGGTACTTTTATACTCCGAAACTTCGTGCGACTTATTCAAAACTTGTATGTGTAGTAACAAAATGGCTTCCCTATTGACACATTTAATCGATATTTTACTCGTTCTTTCTAATTCTTATTAGATTTTTATATAACAATAAAAGAAATAGAGAAAAAAGAAATTGAAAATAATTTCTCTTCGATACGAATTAAAATTCATTTATAATGAGAAATTATTTACTATGTTATAATGTAAGACAAATTGAAGGTTAAGTTTTAGAATATTTTCGTTCGTACAATTCTAACACGTGTATCGCGAAATTTTAATTATAATTTCTCAAATAAGATAGATTTATTTATTAGGAAGGAAAATATAAATAATATTACAAAGTTATAAACCAAATTGGTATTTATTTATTTATTTATTTATTTATTTATGTATGAACTTATATTCGGCTAGGATACAGCATCTGTAAATAGAATGAAAGAAAAATGTGTATATCTATTAAGAAATTTAGGATCTATAATTTATATTTTTAAGAAATATATACTTACAATCCTAATGCGGTGACCCATAGCTTTGGCTGGTAAATTTCTCTTAAACTTAGCACGAACTGAACCACTAGTACCATGAGGACGTGTTACTTTACCCCAAATAGCTCTTACTTTTGTCTTTTTTGTTGTCTTTCCAGGAACAGGTGTCCTATTCTTGGCCTGGAAAAATAAATATTCATAGCTACATATCCTTATTGATCAGATTATAATATTCTTATATCGCTACACTCACTTTGTATACATAAACACATTTCTTTCCAATATAGAAATCGGAATCACTTTTTGTTCTAGCGCCTTCAACCTTTAAAAGGGCAGTATGTTCGTGTTGATTACGAAGACCACGCTTGTAACCAGTAAAAATAGCTTTTGCATAAAGACGTCCATGTCTCTTAAAAGGCCTCTTTTTCAAAGGTACAGGTTCTGAAGCCTTTTCTATTGGCTTCTTTGGTGCCTTTGTTTTAGATTTTGGAGTTGCAACTGTGTCCGCCATTTCTGTGAAAAATATATCACAATAAAGAAAATACACAGAGTGATATAAATTTTATTTATATATTATATATATATTGAAGATTTACACAAGTATAAACTTTTTTTTTTTTTTTGGTTGAAACTCGTTAGATTGAGTTTTTTGAAGATTCTACTATGTATGAAATTAATGTATTATTTTTTTTTTTTTTTGTAACAATAAAGAGACAAAATGAAATCTATAAAAATATTATTTTATGATAGAAGATCAAATTATTATTTCACATGTTTTTTTTATGTTATATATCAAAGACACACACAAACACTCGTAACGTGTACGTATTTCGAATCTATCGAGATCGAAAGATCTTTTGCAAAATGTTATTAAATAAAATTTGAAATTGCACGTTAACTTAACATCAAACAAAATCTCATTATTATTTATCTATTTTTTTCATTAATTACAGATATTTTTATAAATAATTACAGAAGCACATAGGGAAGAAACGTACCGGATATTTATCATGGACTAAAAGAAACAGGAAACTCTGGCCCTCTGGCGAAGATGATATCTTTAACAAACATTTGATTTTACCGACCGAACGAATATGTTTAAACTATAGATGTCGCTAAAGGTTTATTTCTTGTAACAGTCCTAAAGAACTATTTTGCGCAATTGGCGGATTAAGTGCTATCTCTTTCTTCAAGTTCTACAAGATTTTCAGATTAGTTTCTTTTTAATATCATACATTTCGATGTTTTTGAAAATTATCTACAACGCATATAACAATGTGCCTACATAGAAAGTAAGTACGTTAACAATGCGATATTTAATTCGTTTTATAGTTTTTTCTTTTTTCTATTTTTTTGCCTTTTTTTCTTTTTTTGTTGTTGTATATAACCCCATAAATTCTTTGTGATTTGACCGAACGAACATTCGTCGTATTATTTTATATTTTGATTTAAGTTAGTATGTGGTTGCTATTAATGAAATATTCGACAATTATTACGAATATATATCTATATCATAAACAATCGAACAATATATAACAGTATTAAAAAATAACGTATTATCGAGAACAAAGAATTTGTAATAATTCATAGCTATTATGACAAACAATGCATACATTAAAGTGCCTCCTACTGTCATACGAATAATATAATTTAATTTTGTATAATATTACGAGGTTTGTTCATTGTAGTGGAACTATAGAATATTACAACGAATGGTAGAAGGAAATTTGGTTGGTAATAATTTCTATTTATTGATCGTTCAAGTTATAGATACAAAAGGGTATCGGGAGATAGGTTTTACAGTACTTTCACCATTTTTTTCATCGTTATTTTCTATCGCTCTCAAGGTTGTTACGAGCAAATTCGAAATCGAGTATTCCGCTTCGCGAAGCGTGCAAATTATCCGATGCAGAATGTATACCACGCCTGCGTATAGAATCTACCGCATTTCGTGCTTTACCTTCGGTTACGATCCTTTCCGTTTCGTAAATGGTCACGATGGAAAAGATCGTTCTTTCATTATCTCTTTTGCTTATCGATAAATTTATCGTCGATAAATGTATTTACTCGTTTCCTTTGAAGATTTATTGATATACGATATTATTTAACGATGTCAAAAAATAATTCCTTTAACCTTTTGATCAGCCGATAAGTAGATTACAATTAATAATAGTTTTAGTAGTATCTACTACGTTAATCATCGATTATACAATTTCCAAAATAATGACTCTCATTTAAGTTAAACGTTCATTCATATGTAATGTAATATTTAAAGAAGAAAAGATCATTAATCTCTCTTTCTTTCTCTTTTGTCGAAAATTGATTAAATTTATTAATTTTCATGGAAAATTTATTAGTATAAAATTATATTTAACAATTTGAAGAAATAATTTTTATAACTTTTCGATCAGTCAATAAATAGATACCATTAAAAATAATTTTAGTATTTACTACGTAAGTCATCAATTTCGGTTATATCGAAGTAATATATATATATATATAAAAAAAAAAAAAAAAAAAAAAAAAAAGGAAAAATGGCCGCGATTTTAGCCCACATTAAACGTCCGTCCGGTGCAATATAATATTTCAAGAAGAAAAGCTCACGAAGGAGAAAATAAAATCGCGGTATGCTGCCACCAAAACGTTTGGATTTATTTCACGCGACCTCGAAGCAGGTAGGAGATTTATGTTAGGCGTTTTCAACCCTCGGTTCACCCTCGTACTTCTCGCTTCACCCTTCATCTCCCTTTTCTCTCATTCTCCTTCTACCATATCGTGTTCCCCTCCTTAGCGTTTCCTCTTTCTCTCATCCTACTGTGTCGAGATCACGCAGAGAAAAATAAGAGATGGCGGAATTCCCGAGAATTATCGAGAGGATGAATGTGTTCGTTGGTACTCTCTCGGTGAATTTCGTTCAGCGTCGTTTCCGTCGACTAAACGAGTCCGGAAACATGCTAGGCATTGTTTCCTCACTGGCTAATGATTTAAGCGAGGGATTCTTTTTCTTTCCTTTATTTTCTTTTTTTTTTTTCTTTTCTTTTCTTTCTTGTTTTCGTCAGTGAACCAACCGTTCCTGATCATCGTCATTATCGATGCCGCCGCGAACATGATTCCACTGTAGAGAGATTGTTATTTAAAAAAAAAAAAAAAAAAAAAAAAAATCATTACGGACGATCTCGATGATAACGATCCTACGAAATTCTAATAAAAGTACTATACTTTAATTTCAGGATTGTGTCAGGAGATGAACCAGAGCGATGGATTATTTATCGGGACATCTCTCGTTCCGTTCTTCTCATTCCATTCTTCTTCTCCTCATCCCTTATTTCTCAAAGCTCCGTGCGTCATCCGGCGTCTCCCCGGGGATGCAGGAAACAATGTCATCTATCTTCCAGCGTGATCCACGTCCGGTGCATCATGCTGGAATTACCGGTACTAATACACACTATGCTATCGTATAGCCAAGACCATACAAGGTATTCACGTATGTGATCTGCCAGCCAACCTAGATCCATGATCTATCTACTTATCTATCGTACGCTTATCCGCATTCCTTGTTTCAGGATCTAAGGTTAACATTTACATCCCCGATAGGAGATCCTTACCTAACTAAAATTATAACACGAAATCGATCAGTTTTCGTTTTCTTTCATCTTTTATAACTTTTTATTGTTACTCTAATGTCATTTCGACATTTGTATAGAACATCGTAAGTATTTTCAAAATAGGATTTTATATTTTTCAAAGATCATAAGGGCAACAATCATTGTGCGACTATAAAAGAATAAGTCTGTTTCAATTGATCATTCTTATTGATTATTCTTATTTCTTATATTCTTATTTATTCTTATTCTTTATTTTTTTTTTTTTTCATTCTTGTGCGCTTGTATTTTTTCTTTTTTTTTTTTTATATTTAACTTTTCTATTTTCTGACTTTGGTTTAGGCGAATATATTAGACTGTTTTTTGTATTTCTTTCTTTTTTTCTTCTTTTCTTTTTTTTTCTTTTTTTTATATATTGTTTCTGACAGAGTAATGTTTTAAAATGTAATCTCATAAAAAGTAAGGTTTCAATTTGCATTTAATGCGTCTTATAATAAATACAACTAAAAGTATTTTGTTAACGTTCATGAAATAGATTTTATTCTACTATAGTAATGATCATGTTTATTTCTCTCTCTCTCTCTCTCTCTCTCTCTCTCTCTCTCTATCTCTCTCTCTCTCTCTGTACATATATATATATATATATATATATATATATATATATATATATCTTTGCATTGTAGTATGATCAATGTTAGAATTCTATCTTATTTGTATTTTTTACTCGACTCTCGTACTTTTCACACCTTATTCTCTTTTTCTGTAGTATACGAGGCGAGAAGAAATCCTTAGGGAATCGTATGATACAGCTATATATATATATATATATATATATATATATATATATATAAATATATATATATATACCATAAGTGTATCGTGGTTGGCTCCATGAAATAAAAATATACAAGTTTTATTACGCTATGATAAATCGAGTAATCGTAGCAAAAGAATTTTTTCACTATGGTGATGGGTAGATACTACTTTTCTTCCTTACTCTCATTCACCTTTTGTTTATTTTACATATATATACATATATGTATATCCATTCTTCTTTCTTTCTCTTTCTTTTTCTTTTCCTATATCTCTCCCTCCTTCTCTTTCTCTCTCTCTCTCTCTCTCTCTCTCTCTCTCTCTCTCTCTCTCTCTTTCTCTCTTTCTCTTGAGACGGTGACAGACAATAAATTTATGTAAGTAGATGAGTAAACTTCCGAACGAAAGTCCGAAACTTCTATCGATAAAGTGGCATCATTTTTCATGCAAATATTAAGGCTTTATGCAACGTCGAATCGGTTCATTTCGTAGGCTTCATTAATTACGTGATTACATTAGATAGTTTCGATAGTATACCTTGATTAATTATATTCTCCAATAGAAAAATATCTTTCTCTTTTCTTTTTCCTTTTTTTTTTTTTTTATATAGGTAACTATAAAAAACAGATTATCTTTATTGACAGATGAGAAGAAAATAGAAGGGAAGAAATGAGAAAAAGAAGTTTTCTAAGGGACAGAGAGAGACAGAGCGAGAGAGAGAGAGAGAGAGAAAGAGAAGAAAAATTATTATTTCCTGAAAATTCATTGGAGGTAGTATCGAGGTCAAAGTATGCACGACTCGTCTATAACGTGCTAGATTCGATGTAAAAATTTCATTCTTTCTTAGAAAACTCGACAGGATAGAAGGCGACCGCGAAAAACGCAGACATCGCGGAAAAACCTGTTTGAATAATTCAAGTCTTTCCACCGAGGGCTAAGAGTGAGAAAGAGAGATAGAGGGAAAGAAAGAGAGAGAGAGAGAGAAAGAGAGAGAAAGAGTCTGTCGACGTATAAGAGCGTGCCGCGAAATTTTTATCTCCACCTTTCCGTACAATCACTATTTCGAGCTCTTCTCACTATCCCTTGCTTTAATAATCGTTTTATTTTTATGTAACTACCCTATATATATATATATATTTTTTTTTTTTTTATATCTATATACTTATATACTTAAACTTAGTTATCAAAATACTCATCGTAAAAATTTTATGTTCATCTTACCAACATAAAGATGACTCTTTTTCTCTTCCTTTCATATATTTCAATGGCTCATCTAATTTTCTTTCATCATAAACCTTTTCCAGGTTCATTTATTCGCTTAATAAATTTCATTAAAAATATTTCAATATTATTTACATAATATTTATATAATATTGTTTATCTAACATTGAACATTTTTATATGCGTAGGATTGATAAATGATAAAAATGCATAACAAGATGAATGATCTGAAAAAAAATACATACATATATATATATATATCCATGCATATATATATATATATATATATATATATATATATATACACCTATATGCATGCAAGTATAAATATATAGATTCGTAAAGTAGATCAGTTGCTTCTTGCGAAAAAGGAATGAACATAATGGTGAAAAGCGACGATTTCCCTGAGAAAATTTTCAACGCACGGATCTCACTTGATAGCAGTGCAAGGTGAAATATTGAATTTCTCAAAGCGTTGATACGTGCGTAGATATGTGTATATGTGTCTATGATACCAGGTATCTATATAACATACATATATATATATATATATATATATAGACACAGACAGATACATACATATACATACACATGCACGCTATATAAAGTATATATATTTTTTTACATCATATAGTCGCACGATTTCCAGGCCCTTTTTTCTTTAACGTGTCTCTCATATCTCGCTTCTTCCGCTGTGCTCATCGCACGTATGCCATACAATAGGCACATATGGATTACAATGGCTCTTGTCATACGCGCCATACATACTCACGATGCTAGGATTTTATGAAACAGTCGTCGTCATCATCGTCGTCGTCGTCGTCGTCGTCGTCGTCGTCGTCGTCGTCGTCGTCATCGTTGCAATCTGGTTTCATAGTAACGATCGATACATCGATCGTAACATCCCGATCGTCGTCATTGTGTTGGATCGATACTCAGGAAGTCTATAAAACAAGCTATAAACTGGCGAAGATTTTCCTTCGAACGATACGTCTCCTTTCGTTTTCTTCCTCTTCTTATATTCAGTACGACTCTTTTTGATTCTCTTTCTTTGAAATATACGTCTCTATATATTTTTACTATCATATACGATATCAGAGAATTTTTTCTTTCTTTCTTTCTTTCTTTCTTTCTTTTTTTTTTTTCTATGTTAACATATGTATATGTTAACATAGAAAAAATGTATATTTTAAAAATATATAGAAATGTATTTGAGAAATATTTTTGTTATTACGAGTATACATGAGATTATTTTTGATTCTTTATTTAAACTAAATTACTTTTTTTTTCTTAGGATTTCTTTTAACGGATGTTCGATTATATTCAAAACTTTATCATCTATGTATTGAAGCCTTTACGGATTCTCCAGAAATTTTCAACAGCAATGGTGATTTATTCATCGTTGAAATAAATTATGAGAATTATAAACTTTAAGCAAACTCTTTCAAACTCATGGAGCTTGATTTATTTGCTCTTAAATTAATCCATTATAAAGTGAGTACACAAGACGTTCTCATATTTCTCTTAATAAGATACATCCAATTACATATGAGAGCTATTGATCGTGATAGTGATCTAAAGTCATTTGAAATATTAAAAAGACATATATCTTGTCTCACACGTTATTTAAAAAAAAAATTTTTAAATAACATAAAAGAATTATCTTTTAAGATCAATTACATTTAAAATATTTCGAAACGATTAATATGTGACTTAAACAATTCGATCACTTTCACGATCACTCAAATCATATACAGGGTGGATCTTTTAAGTAAATTAAAAAGTTCTACCTAAATGATCCAATGAGAATAGGAACAACGACAATGAAAACGACAAAATAGGACCGACGACGACGACGACGACGACGACGACGACGACGATGACGACTGATGGGTCACCTTTTTTTTATTTTTTCGGCAAAAAGTCGAAGATATAAAAAAAATTGTTTTTTGCATCAGAATAAGCCAAAGAGATATTTAGGTGGTCTTACTTAAAAGGATCATTCTTTATATAGAAATGTTACGATACGTTATCAGTAATCTTATCAACGCGATCCATATATTCGGTGTCTATTTTAAAGGTGATACAAATTTTGTAAAGTGAGATATAGGAAGTAACGAAACTGGCAGATTGGTGTCGTACATGGAACGAGGAAACTGGTAAGACGTTTCGTGTATCTACATACAAACAAGATCTCTGATGGTAAGACTGCCTAAGGTTGACAGCTGTCTGAGAGTTTTCACCGCGACGACGACGACAACGACGACGAAGACGACGACGTCGAAGACGAAAACGACGACAACGAAGACGACGACGATGAAGACGACGACGACGGTGTTATCTCCATAGCTGGATCAATTTCCTGGATCCTTTTCGTGCAAGAAGGACAAGATCCTCTAGGTTCTACACCACGTTATCGGAAATTCTTCTCTTTCCTCTATCGTCTCACCAACCTATATAGATTCGAGAGTACACACGTACACACATTTTGATTTGCTCAGGAGATGAAAGGGAGCGAGATAGATCGAAGACACAAAGACGTTTTCCAAGAACTAGAAAGAATTTAGAAAGAGGTAAAGAAGTAATAGATATGTACACGAATTTATTTTCAAATTTAATTGTATCTTTGTTACAATTTTTATTTGTATCTTTGTTTCATTTTGAATATTATTTATATTGACTTTTTGATATTTTAAATTGTTTATTTTATATAAATTATTGAATTATTCAATTAGTATATTCATTTGATATTTTTTATAATTTATTTTCTCTTTAGAAAAAAAGATGAGTATAAAAAGGGAAGATAGAAATAAAATTAATTACACAATTATTACAAACGAATCCAATTCCAGATATGGGATCATAGACAAAAAGGAAAAGGATCTTAATTGAATGTTGATCAATTTTACTCGCGCTCTATAGAAATATTCAATAATTTCACGTTGACGTGTCCCAGGAAAGCATATTAACACGTCGACTACGTTTGGAACGTAATCTACAAGTTATGCATCTCGCATCTAATTTATTTTCCATTCCGCTCTAGTTCCTCTTAGTAGAACATGTCATCATCAGTGCTAGATCTTATCTTAAGAATCGTATTCCGGTTTTAGGTGAAACATATGCTGAGGAATAGCTGGTTGCCTTGGATGCCTAATTCAAGAACGAACGTTGCCATTAGTGGTCGAGCGCATTCGTGTTTGTGAAAATTTAAGCCAAACAGAGAAACTAAGAAACTAAGAAAAATAGAGAGCGAAAGAGGTACGTGGGGAAAAAAAATGGAAAAAGAATGGAATTCGTCGAGAAGTGGTAAGAGGAGAATGAGTGTGTGTGTGTGTGTGTGTGTGTGTGTGTGTGAGAGAGAGGGGGTCGTGGACTAAAAGAACGAAGGAAAACAAACGTAATAAGATAGGCGAAGGGAGGAAGTGCGAATGCACGGAAAACAGAAACTGTGATGGTAAGATGAAGGGGTTGAGGGGAATATCGAGAGAGAGAGAGAGAGAGAGAGAGAGAGATAAAGAGAGAAAAAGATGCAAGACGAGGTGGAAGGATTGGAAAACGGAGAAAAGGACAGAAATACCTTATAGATGGAAAGAGAGAGAAAGAAAAAGCAGGGTAGTAAGGAAGAGAGAGAGAGAGAGAAAGAGAGAGAGAGAGAGAAAGAGAAAGATAGATAGATAGATAGATAGATAAAGACAGATAGAGAGAGAGAGAGAGAGAGAGAGAGAGAGAGAGAGAGAGAGAGAAAGAGAGAGAACAAGAAGGGCTTGGGAGATGGAGAGCTCTCAGCAAATTGGAGAGCCCTGGCCTTTTCTATTGCATGCCCGTTTCCATTCGCACGGAAACATCGGGGTCCCGCTCTCGTCTTTCTCTCTTTCCTCCCATCACTCCCACTCTTTTCTTCTTCACCGTTTCTCGCTACTTTCGTTACTTCTCTCTTCATCTTTCTTTCTTTCTTTCTTTCTCTTACTTAGCTAGGATCCCTCTCTCTTTCTCTCTCTTTCTCATTCTCTTTTTCTTTCTTTCTGTAGAAGTAAGAGCCTGGTCTTGCAACGAGGGTCACTTATCGTCGCGACCATCTGCGAGTATCGTCCACAGTCAGCGTACTGTCGGTCTGAAGTATGTGCCGACTCCAGTGCCATCCGATAAGGCTTTTCGTATCAGCGTGCTAAGAGAAAAAAAGTGTCCTCTCGTTGCGGTCGCGCTTTACTTCTCGCCCTCTTTTATTTTCTTGTCTCCTTTCCTCCTTTTCTTTTTTTTTTCTTTTTTAATTATTACACTATTCTTTATTTTTCTTGTTTCCATTTTTTTTTTTTTTTTTTTTTTTTTTTTTTTTTTTTTTTTTTTTTTTGGAAACTTCGAATACGTACATAGATATGTACATTTATATATATATAATTTTAAGTAGATACGGTCTTATACACAGACGCTTTTGTTCTTTGATCATCTGAATGAATAGGCGATCGTAGATTGTGAACAAAAATTTTCTTTCATTTTCACTCTCATACCCTCTCTATCTTTCTTTTCTTTCCTTTTCTTTTTTCTTTATTCTTTTTCTTTTCTTTGTTTTTTTTTCTTTGTTTTTTTTTTATTTTTTTTTTTTTTATTTGCAGGGAGAAGCAGGTTTTTTTTCTATACTCTCTCTCTCTCTCTCTCTCTTTTAGAAAGAGAACTCTTTTCTTCTTTCGATGGTACCTCTACCATACGGCCCATCCTCTTCCACCCGCCCCCCGTCCCCGCTCTACCCTCCCTCCCACCGTTCCTTCCTTCCTATCTACCTTTTCTTTTTCACCTGAAACTCTTAGACTCAACACGCTTTCGCTTTTATCTAGGTCCAAGGAGTGTAACGTTCTATTGTAGAGGAAAGGTAGTAAGCATAGTCTCCGCGTCTACTTTGAACTATTCTTGAATCGAAAGGCGAAATCGATATTACTTCTTCTTCTTCTTCTTCTTCTTCGTCGTCGTCGTTGTCGTCATCTTCTTCTTCTTCTTCTTCTTCTTCTTCAAGAACATCAGCGGCGAGTGGCTCCTACTGTCTTCTCGCCACTGTCTTCATTAAGTGTCCCGGCTGCTTCGGCTAAATGAGTTAGTCAGGTTCTGCTCTTTGGTCCCGAACCTTGATTGCTTCGAAGGCATTTTCCTTTTTCTTCACTGAAACTACTTCACGTTCTCAGACCAAGATATCCTTTGTCGTGGCTCAACGCATCAGTCAAAGTAACTATTCCGTTCCTCTCGTAAGGACCTTTCACCTTCTTCTCTCTCTCTCTCTCTCTTTCTCTCTCTTTCTCTTTCTCTCTTATTCCCTATCTCCATCTCTTTCCTGTTCTATATGGAATAGGAATACTCCTACCAATAGAATTTTGGGAATCGTTCGATTGGATCTTACAGTCTAATAGGGATTCCCTCTTCTCGAGGTACTTTTTCAAAAGCTAGAGAAATTAATTAAAACGCCGCAACTCGGATCACTGCACCTGCCTTTTAATTGATCTCTCACTCTTTCTTTCTCTCAGCGCGAGTATTACTTTCCCTCTCCTCCTCCTCCTCCTCCTCCTCATCCTCATCCTTTTCCTCTTTTTTAACTTCTACTCTTCCTCCGTTAATCTCTTGTTTTTCTTTTGCATCGACTGAAATTTTCCACTATTTGTTCGTTCAAGAATTTCAATCCGTGACTTTTCAAATCGTTTCGCGTACTCTTTCGTTGAAACTAATTCTAAATCGATGATGTATTAACCCGTTGATTCTATAAGGTATATTTTAAAAATGCATACATATATATATATATATATAAAAAACTACGAAGTATACTCGTCAAACCCATAGCATAGGCAGTTGCTGTAAAATTGAATTAAATACTAACGCAATGGTATTTGGTTTTTCCCATTTTTTTCTTTCTTTCTTTCTCTCTTTTGTTTTTTGTTTTGTTTGTTTTTTTTCTTTTTTCTTTTTTTTTTTTTTTTTTTTTTTTTTTGAAAAATCAATCATCTTATGGCTCAAATTCATCGATATTATTAACGATACTTGATCCCGTTAATTTTATTTGAAAAAAGTTATTAACTTTCGCTTTTAATTTGAATTAACATTTTTTGTAAGGATTAAAGAATATTCGTAAATCTAAGAGAATTTCAAATATTTTCAAAGACAATGTTCAGACGATTGTCCTCGTCTATCTTAAGAAAAGAATAAAAGAAAAAACAAAAAAACAAAAAAATAAAAAAAAAAATAAGAAAGAAAGAAAAAAGTAATAAGCGTTAGAATAAATATATTTAAGGATTTTTCTATCAGAATGTTGAAACGTTCACGTCGAATAAAATCGTTTGTTCTTCTTCTATTTTAAAGATCGCCCAGGTGGACAGTAAATACTCTTAGATCGCAGAAAAACATCCTTTGAGGTGTCGTTCTACTTTTTCAATAGGAAAAGGGTTGACAAACTTGTCCTATTTGTTATTACCCTACGTTCTTTCCTTGTTGTACATCGTAATACTCTACTCTTATATCTACGTTTTTCCTTCCCGTGAAACTTCAATATTTGCCTTAGTAACGACGTAGAAGAATTTTTATTTGCTTCATAAAAAGAAAAGAAAAAGAAAAAGAAAAAGGAAAAAAGAAGAAAAAAAAGAAGAAGAAGAAGGGAGAGAAAGAAAGAGAGAGAGAGAGAGAGAGAGAGAGAGAGAAAGAGAGAAAGAAAAAAAAAAAAGAAAGAAATAAGGGCCACCTTTCTGTACGTTTTTAAGGTAGAGAAAATAAACTTGGAATGCTTATCGGATAAAATCGAGGAAGCGTACCGTAGTACCTGCTCGAAGGATGATGCTAGATCTTTAATGTTTGTAAGTTTGGTGAGAGAGGCCAAATTGAGAGGGGTTAAGAGGACAGGCGGGAGAAAGAGACAGAGAGAGAGAGAGAGAGAGAGAGAGAGAATGGAAGAGGGAAGAAGAGAGTTAGGGCGGTAGGTTAAGCTTTGTAAGAAAGTTTGCTAGTAGTAAAACCAAGTTGAAATTAAATTATGAATTTTCTTATTATCCGACAAATATGGCAAACGATGCATCTTCTTTGACGCTTTTGATCTTGTTAATGGTTTTCATTCAGCAATGTTTCATAACTTTAAGACTTTTGAAAAATGTTATTCGATCAACGATCAAGTTTATATCTTATTGCAATTTTTCTATCAGAGATTTTTCTCTCGTTCTTTATATATGTGTATTAACCACACACACACACACACACACACACACACAGAAAATATACTTGATGCATCTTCGAGAAAATTAATTGTGTTTACGTTGGATCAGGAAGTTCACGATCTTAATGATTTTCTGAAGTGATCGGAGAATTTTCTTTTTCTTCTTCTTCTTCTTCTTCTTCTTCCTCTTTTTTTTCTTCTTCTTCTTCTTTCTCTTGATATTCGAATGATCTAAATGACGAATAATCTTGTAAAATCTGTTATCATACTTTTTCCGAATTACATATCAATCAAATGTAAAGACAATGTGCATCGATCTTTATCTTTGCTGCAATTTTCTTTTCGATTGAAAAGCAAAGGATATGAACAGAAAAGTAATATTTTTATGTATCTACTATCGAAAGAAATAAAAACAAAAGAGAGAGAGAGAGAGAGAGAGAGAGAGAGAGAGAGAGAGAGTATAGAAACGGAACTGGCTTGGTTTGAAAGCTTTAGCAAAAAAATTGAGAAGAACGTCATTCCTAAAACAGACGACAGATCATTCGAAGAGTCGTAGTAGTCTAGTCTACGATGCAACGTATCCACTTCCTCGCTACGCTACATTTCTCTGATTTCGTATCCCGTGTATCCCATAGGAATTCTATGCGCACAACGTTCGTTCTTATTTACTCTCGACTCTCGACCCATCGTCATCAAGATCTTACCATTGCGGCGATTTCGTATCGCACGACTGAATCCGTTCCTGTTATTCGAAAATTTATCTTTCACGTACATTCTAACTATATTTAGTAAGTTGATTAAATAATGGAACGAGAATCGTCCGGATTTGAAAATTTATGTAAGCTTTTTCTAAACGACCGATATAAAATCAAATTTAGAAATAAATAAAACTTAAAAAATTAAATATATCATTTTGCGATTGGATATTATCAATAATATAGAAAACGATTATTTACATTAAAGTTAAATAATCAATCGTAAATCGTCGTAAATCAATCGTAAATCAATCATATCGGACTTTTAAATCGATCGATTAACATATTAACGTTTATTAATTTGTTATATTTATCTAACGTAAATAACCAATTTGCGTTTCATTTTTTGAAAATTGAATTTTATATGTGTACATTTCGAAATCAGATTAAATCGTATACAGGAAGGATTATTTCCAGTTGATAATGTCTTCTACCGTGTGAAGTGATTTTTACGAGGGAATAAAAGTAAAAGAGAGATAGAGATAGATAGATAGATAGATAGATAGATAGATAAATAGATAGATACATAGAGAGAGAGAGAGAGAGAGAGAGAGAGAGAGAGAGAGAGAGAGAGAGAGAGAGAGAGAGAGAGAGAGAGAGAGGAGAGAGACTAGATATCGCACGTTTCCAATGCAATGCGTGTTCCTTTAGATTGTCGTAGATGCAATGGATAGGATTGGAAGATTCTGAGAGAAGATGGTACGATCTTGAGGTCGAGACTAAATCTTATCCGTTGGGAAGGAAACTCGCTTCGGATTCCAAAAGACATACTCCAGTGCGTTTGACTTAATGCTTTACACAACATTTCTCTTTCTCTCTCTCTCTCTCTCTCTCATCCTCTCTCTAAATCTGTTAATTCCAAAACCATGATTTCTCACAATTGACATTAATAGTACTAATCTCATTACAATTTTATCAGATAAACAATTAACACGTTGATTGCCGAGACGTTAGTCTTCTTTATTATATGTTCGTAAATATGTTCATATATTATATTTTGTGGAATTTAGAAATGAATAGAAAAAAGAAAAATAACATAAATAAATAAATAAATAAATAAATAAATAAATAAATAAATAAAAGGAATTGAAATTAAGTTAATTTGAATAATAATTGAAAAGCCATGGCAATCAAGTTATGTTATAATAAATAATTGTTGTTGATAAATAGACCAAGTAATATTATATAATTTCAAAATAATTAATGATAATGATAACAATTATGAATATATATATATATATATGTATATATCCTAAGATATTATATATTTTATTATCTTCTTTCGATAGGATCATCGAAGATGATTAAGAGTATTCGAGTGGACTGCGATTCGATTCCTAATTCGCTCAATTTCGGATGCAATTACCATGTCAACGCGGTTGGCTTATCGATCACTTCGATTCGATCACGTGAGTGACATACATGCACGCACATACACACACACACACACATACACGTGCACACTCACATCCACATTTATATATACATATGTATATACATGCGTACATACATTTGCCCATATATATATATATATATATATATATATATATAGCAGTCTCAGTACCACTCGTGGAATTTCATTAGAATCGATTTTGTCAAGGTTCGTGACGGGTTACGATACGCTTTTGAAGAAACGTTCGAAACTCATCGATATTAGGCTCCCATGTAATCGATTCTTTATCCTACCTCGTTTATCACAGATTTCACGTAAATGATTTTCTCACGTTCGAGCTTATAAATGTCACCTATGTGTGTATACATACATATATACATACATACATACATACATACATACATATATATATATACATTATGAGTATGTGTGTACGTGTACGTTTGTATGTACGTGTACGTGTACGTGTATGTGTGTGTGTGTGTGTGTGCATGCGTAGGAAAGTACGGTCGATGAAGCACGTATTAAAATTCAGTATGAAACGATCCCAGCCATGGACCACCTCCATCTCCACCTCCTTCTCCTTCTCCTCCTACTTCTCCCACTCTTCTTTTTCGTCCTACCAAATGCATCGATGGAATCAAATTTTAAAGATGCATAGCATCCATGAAAGGATCGTATTCCATTGAATCCCGAATTCTCCGGGCTGGAAGTTCCGCGTCCCGTGCGAGTATAACTTTTACGGCATTATCGATGAGGGTAATTCCGTGTCCCGAAAACCATATCGTGTTTGTGCAAAACTTTTGATCGTATATATATATATATATATATATATATATATATATATATATATATATATATATATACGCTCACGCACATATATACACGTATATATTAAGAGTTAGAAAGGATATGAGTGAGAAAGAGAGGAGGAGAGAGAGACAGATAGAGATAGATTTACGTTTAAGTTGCTCACACAAGCGTGTAGATCGGAACAAGAGATCGATATCAAACTTTCCACAACGCAACTTCGACGCGTAACGAGGCACGACGTTAACGTGAGAGAGAGTGAGAGAGAGAAGGGGGGAGGTGGTGGAGATAGAGAGGCAGAGAAGTAGAGATAGAGATGGATAGAGATAGAGGGATGAGTTGAGGGGAAAGATCCCAAAGTGGATTGCCCGTGATTCATGCATTGATGATTGGTGCAATTGTCATGTCAACGAGTGGCTTCACGGTCGCTTTGATTCACTCCCGTCACGAAACTATGGAATTCCATTACCTATGAACTCATCCTCCCTTCTACCTCTACCTCCCTTTTCTCCTCTATTCTGTTCTCTTCTGTTCTCTTCTGTTCTCTTTTCTTCTTTATCACTAACCTCCCTCATCCTTTCTACTCACATTCTTTTCTTATTGTATGTCATCCCTTCGCCTGGACGAGAAGCACTTGTACAATACTTAGTCGAATGTCGTACGTTTGTTCATTGAATCGTATGAAATTATTCTCCATTTTTTTCTTTTTTTTGACTTCATTTAAAATCTTTGAAAGATTGTTTAATATATATATATATATATATTATATCCGGATATCCGGGCGTTCGTTCGTTTGAAATCTTTGATTAAATTCATATTAGATACATATGTATGTATATGTATATTAGCAAGAATTTTATATTTAAATTAACAGCAGTACTACGTTTTAATTTATTTTTTTTAATTCTTTTTTTTTCTTTTTTTCTTCTTTTTTTTTTTTTTTTTTTTTTTTTTTTTTTTTTTTTTTTTTTTTATTTCCGTTTCACCGGAAAATTGTAATACATATCAGTTAAGAATTAATCTTTAATTAAATTAATAATGTTTCGCTTTCTTTTATAGATCTGAGGAATGGTGTTTATACGGTGATTCATGATTTATCGATCAAGAGTATTATAGCTTTGTATTGATCAATGAAAAATTCTCAATATCGAGCAACCTATCAAAGGAAATCGTGTGTTACTGGTTGGTTACATGGAACATATTTGCTGAAATTTGTCCTGGTTACTGGCAAATGCATCGCTTGTTATCCTATTATCTGGATTATGGTGCGTTATGTGGAGATCTGGTAAGTGGTCCATACGGCAGATTATATCACATTATGATGATCGCCAACGAATACATTAGAATGATTTGCTTTAAATATGTATAGATCAACGATCATCTTTCATCTCTTATACTTCCTCCTTTATCTCTTTCTCTCTCTCTCTCTCTCTCTCTCTCTCTCTCTCTCTCTCTCTCTCTCTATTTCTATCTATCTCTCTCTCCTCTCCTTCTCCTCTCTATCTCGTTCTATTAATATATAGCTATAAATTAGCATCGATTCTATTACGAGATGCAATCGGGGAAGTTTATTAGATGGGAAATAACTTCGCGTTAGTGGGACGTGTACGATCGATTTGGAAGATAGATACTAAACTGCTTTACGATCTAGCGATATTTGCTTCAATTAAAATTATTAACTATTTTATTGTTAATCAAAACAAACGAATAAAGTGTCGTAATAATTTATATATTATATATCTTATAAAATAGACTTTACAAAAAATGTATACAAGTTTGTCTACATACAGGGGGTTCTCTTCTTTATACGTACAATATAGAATACTTTCAGGGGCTCTATTTGCATATAAGGTAGCCTACTTTCCGGGATTACTTATACATATAAATGTGGCTTATCTCCGGGGACATGTTTCAAACATTTCTTTTTTTTTTTTGTTTCTTTTTTTTTTTTTAAATATTCACTTGCTAAAAATAAAATTAATAATACGACATTCTATCGGGTCGAGTTTAATTACTTAAAATCCAAGTTTGAATTCGTCATAAAATATAATCATGGATATATAATGTTCTTAAAGACAGATAAAAATTCGACTTTCTTATCGGAAACAAGCGACAGGAGTTCGAGTTGGAAAAAGTGTCTAAAAGAATAGCATGGATAGGAGTGGAAACAACAAACGGATAAGACATTCGAGGAAAAGTTTTGTCGGAAGATTCTTGTGAACGAAACAACGCGGAGTTGTACCATATCGGACTACTAGCGCATTTTCTGCCGTTGTTATGTCCTTTTGTCGTTTACAAATTAGGGCTTGTCTCTTTACAAGCTCCTATCTACGAAAACTTTCTACGGGATTACCGGTATCGTGTAAACCGTGAGACGTCTGACAGAGTATCGGATTAAAACAAATTTCCTCTACGACGATACACTTTTCCTACGTTTTACACTCAATCGTTTCTTTCTTTTCACCGTATTCTCGTAATTCTTTTTAGAAATTCGCCGAAACAAATTTCTATAAATTTTCTCTATTTACTCACGTGATACAATTATTTCATGTTAATAATTCAACATAATATAATATTTATATTCCTAAAGTTTTCTCTAATCTTGTTACTTTATAAACGTACATCATAAAAATAATTGCTTGTCGTGTATTTTTAACTTCATTTTTGTTAACATTACAAGGGGGGGGGGGGAGAGAGAGAGAGAGAGAGAGAGAGAACAGAGGAATACGCTCGTATACCTGAAAGGATCATTTCCCGGTTAAACGAAAGAGAGAACGTTACACTTTTGTACGTTTACGTACGTCCGCCTATAAATAACCGACGGCCGCTTTCCGGACAGTCTTGTTAACGTAAAAAGAGCTAGCGAAATGGTCACTGTACCGACGGACGACCGACCCTTGTGAAAAAAAAAGAAAAAAAAACAAAAAAACAAAAAAAAAAAAACAAAGAAAAAGAAAAAAGAAACAACAACTAGAGAAACAGAGAGAAAAAGAGAAAGGCAGTGAAAGACAGGCAGACAGACGGAGAAAGAAAGAGAGGGAGAGAGAGAGACTAAAAAGAAAAAAAAATCGGCGAGTAGGTTTGAAACCGAGGAAAAATCGGTTAGGTGAGAATATATAAATTTGCGTGCGTGTACGAAATGTGGACGATAAAATTTTTGTCATTCTCGAATGGGTCCGGTGCGTTTTGACATAGAGAAATGAATGCCTAGGGTGGTCGGTGGTAGTGATGGTGTTGGCGATGCTAATGGTAGTGGTGGCGGTGTAGCGGCGATGGCGATGGCGATGGCGATGGCGATGGTGATGGCAATGGTAATGGCGATGGTGGTGAGGAAAATGTAGAAGAGGAAGAGAAAGAGGAGAGGGCGGCTTAACAGGGATGTGAAAAAATTCGTAATATTTCCTATGGATTCTACGTCGTGTGGCTGTTCACAAAATTTACGATCGATCGATCGATCGATCGATCTTATTTGCATTCACGTCCGGTTAACCGCCTCTGGTGTCGGCGTATCAATTTTTACGAGCCATCATCGAATACTTTTTCAAACTGTAAGTCTTGCCAGCGTGCCGAATCAAAGCGATCGTGTTTCTTTTAATGTCTCGTATATATATTTATATATAAATGTAAACGTATTTATTTTGTGGATTCTCTCTTTTTTTTTTTTTTTTTCCTTTTACTTTTTTCTTTCTTTCTTTCTTGTGTTTGTTTCTTTTTTTCTTTTTTCCGTTCTTTTCGCAAATTAATTGCAGACGACACAAAGCTCGATCTTTTTTTTTTTTTTATATATCAAGAGAATACACGTGGGGTAAGGGGGAGGGTCGAGGGAGGGGGAGAGCTATTCATTCATAAGATTAGAAATACTTGAAATTTCTTTAGTTCGTATTTCTGATTTTGCGAATTCGACGACATTCTCGATAGGTTTGTTCTACGTCCGTTCAACGATAAAAGCTAAAAGTTTCGTGTTTCCACGAACGTCAGGGATCTTTGGAATTCTCGAAATCCCATTAACCTGAGATTTTGTCCTGGGAAAAAGATCGCATCAGTTCGATCGGGGCCCTTTTCTATTTCTATTCTTATCGAATCGATCGATCGGTAACTTGGTAAAAGGATTGTGTTAGATCGAATCTTATTTGCGAACTAAGAACATTAAGCGACGTAAAGAATATGATTCTATGAAAAGTTTTTCAATTGAAATCTTCCCTTTTCTAACTTTATAATCTCGTCCTTTCTAATAAAATTAAGAGAAGTTCTCTCGTACAAATGATATCGAATGTAACGACCATGTTCCAAAGATCTCTTTTTTTTTCTTTCTTTCTTCTTCTTCTTTTTAAAAGAAAAATTCTCCCTCATTATATTTTTTTTTCTCTCTCTCTCCCTCTCCCTCTCTCTCTCTCTCTCTCTCTTCCTTAATTATTTTTTTTTTCCCCCTTTGTTTTAGCAAATCGCGGAGATCATCTTTTTTGTGTTAATAAAAAAAAAAAAAAAAGAAAAAGAAAAAGAAAAAAAAAAAAAAACAGAAAAAAAAAGAAAAAAAAAAAAATAAGGAAAAAAAAGTAATAGAAAAAAATATTGTAAAAATCGATGAGTTCACACATATAATTCTTTTTAACGATATCACCCCGGTATATAGTATATCAAGCTGGCTCTCGACAGAACTCGTGAGTCAAAGTTACACCACCGGTCGTCAATTCGCTTTTCATTGACAGTACCTGCGTTGAATTTAGTGCTCAGGGCGGGAACAGGAAACGAATCGCCGTTGACAATGATTAATTGATCGGAACGAGGGTGGTATAGTAGCAATCCAGATCCAGGCCATAACAGGCAGGTAACGACGTGTGATCATGGCCTTCCTCTGTCTCGTTCGATACCTACATCAATTTTTACGAGCATAGAAATCGAAGATTTTAGAGATTTCGTCGAAAAGGAGAAGAGAGAGAGAGAGAGAGAGAGAGAGAGAGAGAGAGAGAGAGAGAAAGAGAGAGAGAAGTAGAAAAAAATTATCGAGAAAAGATAAATCGCAAAGGGTCTCGTTTGTATTTATATTAAATATTGCAAATATTCTTTCTTTGAAGGTATCCATTATAATTATTATTATCTCTTTTAATATTTAAAATTAAATATCTCTTCTTTTTCCGTTCGACGCGCGAAACCATTTATTTTACTTTCATTTCACTTTTTATTCTTTTTTATGTTTCGACTTTCTTTCTTTTTTATTTATTTTTTTTTTATTTTTTTATCTTTTTTTTTTATTTTTTATTTTTTTTTTTATTTATTTTATCTTTTTCTTTTTTTTCTTTTTTCTTTTTTAACGAGAGATTTCAAAAAAACATATCAATCCTCGAGTGATGTTCACTGTTTTGAATTATACATTTATTAATTGAACTCCCGTGATAAGCACGAGCAGTAAATCAATAATATTCTTTTTAGAGAAGAGGGTGAGGGAGAGAGAGAGAAGAGTGGCTTGAAGGGTGAAATTTTTTAAAGCGTTAAGTTAAAAAGGAAAGAAGAAGAAAAAAACAGAGAAATTGAGAAGAAGGCTCCCAGTAATTTACTTATAAGATTACGAATACCGAGCTATCTGATGAAAACCACAACGAAACTCGGCGTAAACCATCGAAAGAAGTTTCGGGTTAAAGTAAGAGAGAAACGGTGAGAGAGAAAAAGAGAGAAAAAGAGAGAAAGATAGAGAGAGAGAGAGAGAGAGAGAGAGAGAGAGAGAGAGACCGCTAAGATGTTGTTTTATAACTGAGGAAGTGGCCCGCTTGAAAAGAGCTTCCTTCTCTCTTAATTAATAAGCCTGAAAAGATGGCTCTCCTTTAGAACTTACCCTATGATTTTAATATACCACTAACTTTGCTCGAAAAGCTCATCGTTATCTTTATCCCTTTTTTTTTTTTTTATTTTGTCATTTTTGTTTATTTGTTAATATTAATTTTTCTTTTCTATTTTTCTTTTTTTCCTTTTTATTTTTCTTTCCTTTTTAATTTCGTTTCCTCTTTGTCCCATATCTTTTCTAAACTCTCTGATAATATTCAACGAATGATAATTTATATGTATAATCATTAAAAAAAAAACAAAAAAAAAAAAAAAAAAAAAAAAAAAAAAAAAAAAAAAGTAAAGAAGAATCGTTGATTAAAAGAAATTAATCGTGAATTAAAAGAAAGAAAAGAATGAATGAATAAAGAAAAGAAAAAACTTTAATCAGATACAATGAATCGATTGATACGATGATTCAATTAAAATTAACTTCGTGTATCCTTCGTTTACTTTCATAATGTTTTTTTCTCCAATATCAAAAGACTATTTCGAATGGTTTAGCTTCGCGTCAATCATTGTATACGCTTTGTTTATGATAAACGAATTTAACTTCGTCTATTCGTCAGGACTTCGAAGTTTAGCTTCGAACGTCGAATGGAAAACAAGCAGGAGCTTAGAATCAATATCTCTTATTAAAATTTGTCGTTGATAAATTTCCTCTTTTATTCAGGTAAATGGATACATATACATGTACACGTACACGTACGCATATTATTTAACACATAATAGTAACGTTAAATATCCTTTTAACGTTCTGATCGATTTTATCAAAAGGATTTTCCTTCGTATTCGTATAAATCGAGATTGTCATTATTTTAATTTTGAAATACATCAAGAGAGAGAGAGAGAGAGAGAGAGAGAGAGAGAGAGAGAGAGAGAGAGAGAGAGAGAAGGCGTAATTACTATAGTAATTAAAGTACCATCCAAGTGTGACAATTAACTTTTAATTAAGATTGAAATAAATCTTATCTTTTGAAATTAAACAAAGAATTTAGATCTTGATTTAAATTATTCTATTCTAATGCATTCTATGATGCAAAGAGAAACAGTTTCAAAGATGAAGGGAGAATAGAGAAATGGAGTGTGTTTAGAAACTAGAAAAAAAAAATATCGAGATCCTGGTTTAAGGTATTCTATTCTATCGTATTCTAAAGCGAAGCGAGAAATAGTTTCCAATACGACATAGCGAGAGAGAGAGAGAGAGAGAGAGAGAGAGAGAGTAATTTCGAAATTATTATATGTATTTGAAATATTCATATCAACGCAATAATAATGTTCATCGAAGGAATGTAATTATTATAAATAATTAGATCTTTTTATTAAAGAGCGATTGTCTATTTTGAAATATTTCTAAAGAAGTAAAATAATGCATATAGAAATTAAATAAAGTAATTGAGATTAGAGTATAAGTTTATTTTTTAAATTGCTATATTCCAAGAGAAAAATAGAAAAATATTTTCGTGATATTGTCCTTTGATAAAATTCGATTCGATCGAAGATAAAAGAGATAGATAGGAATAAGCTTGCACGATATCATGGTAGTCGTCGTTCTAGTCGAGTTTATTACACGCTCTATACTTCGAAACAATGCGAACGAATTTGTATGGAAAACATAAGGAAAAAGGACAGAGCACTACGAGGGAGAGACAATGCTGTTGGAATTTTTCGAGGTACCCAGTTTTTCGAGAGAACGGACAAATATTTTCTCGGCGGTGGCACGACGTTTTCCTTCTCGACGATTTTTCCTTTAAAAAGGAAACTCGACGTGCTCTGTCCGGGATATACAACCGCGAACACGACGTTCTTCCCGAATTCCATTTCGTTCGTGTTTGAAATTACATTGGAAAGTTTCCTTCGACTCTATCTTTCTTTCTCTCTCTCTCTCTCTCTCTCTCTCTCTCTCTCTCTCTCTCTCTCTCTCTCTCTCTCTCTCTCTCTCTCTCTCTCTCTCTGTCCCTCCCTCTCTAACATCGTCCACCTTTCCGAACGTACAGTAACGTAGATAGAAACTTTAACGCGTTCTCGTTATCGGATAATTCGACAGGCGTAAAAACATTTCTCCGAGACGAAATCTTTCATTTCCTTTATCTTATATAAAATTTTCTTCTTTATATATATATATATATATATATATATATATATATATATATATATATATATTCTGTCTCTCTTTCTCGATAGATAGATAGATAGATTTTATTATTTTCTTTTCTTTTTCCTTTTATAAATTATTGTAATGTCATCTGTCCATTTTTGTTTAGTAACATTTTATAGGTAGATAGATAGGTAGGTAGGTAGGTAGGTAGGTAGGTAGGTAGGTAGGTAGGTAGGTAGAGGAAGGAACTTGAGCACGTTCGAAACCAAGAGGATTCGCTTTAAAGATCTGCAAGCGAGATTATTGCTTAAGGAGAATATCTCGTAACGGTTCAAGCTGTTACCAAATACGTGCCTCGATCTAACAGGCTAAGATGCTACAAAATCGTAAGATTATGTTCTACGAGAATATCTAAAGATAAAGAATAAGGAAGAAAGGAAGGTAGAAAGATAGAGAGAAAAAGAGATTACTTAAGACAGTCGTTTCTATTAAAAATTATGATCACTCTAATATCCGAGTAATTTCAAAGTAAAGTGTTCAGAGCTTTTCCGCTTTGACCTTGTTCTACCTCAATTTCTCTCTCTGTCTCTCTCTCTCTCTCTCTCTCTCTCTCTCTCTCTCTCTCTCTCTCTCTCTCTTCTGTGTTCATTTTACGAAAACAACACAAGCGAATTTCGATCCATAGCTTAGCGAGATAACTCTTCTCGAAACGCGTGAGATAGGTGCTCTGTTTTAATCCAGTCTATTCTCTCTCACTCTCTCTTTCTCTCTCTTTCTATCTATCTATCTCACTACCCTTCTGTCTCTCTCTCTCTCTATCTCTCTTTCTCTTCCTCTCTCTATTTATGTATGTGTATGTGTGTGTAAGTCTATCTTTCTCTCTCTCTCTCTCTCTTTCTCTCTCTCTCTCTCTCTCTCTCGACTGTATAGGACAAATTAGCCGACCTAACGTCAAATAAATCGAATTAACAGAGCCCGTTAATGGGATAGATACTTGCACTCGGCCAAAACCTGACGACCTAAGCTCGACGAGCCAGATAATCCACTTATAATCGATAATTATTTAACATACCTTTCCCGTATCGAACGTTCGATCATTGCTT
>NC_060973.1:2272500-2277500 GCF_910589235.1 Vespa crabro
ATTTTTGTATTGTTACTTACCAGCGATAGGAACTCTCGTTCTGGTTTTATTTTATTCTATTTTTTTTTTTTTTTTTTTTTTTTTTATTTTTTTCTCTTATTTCCTGCAACGTAAAAGCATCGTTTTATTTTCGAAAGGATAGCATAATCTTTATTCGAGTCTCTCTCTCTCTCTTTCTCTCTCTCTTTCTCTTTCTCATTTTCTTTCTCTCTTTTCGTCTAATACGTTCATATTTGATACTCGTTGATGTGCAGAACGCGTCGTACGACGGCAGTCACGTATACGAGCTGGTAATTTCGCAAAATGAAGTCGAACTTCATGCTTTCATAGGCCTCTCGTTGAGAGATTCTCATTCACTTAAAACTTCGGATTTCACTTCGTAGATAGTTCGTTGAGTTACGAATTTCCTTACGAGTTTGTGAGAACGTATTTTGAAGTTACATTTGAAATGTGATTTTTGTTCTCTCTTCTCCTTCCTCTTCTTTTTCATCTTCTTTTTCTTTTCTTATTTCGATTTAACAGTAACAGCAATAACATTTTACGGGCAATGAAATTACTCGTTTCATATTTTTCTATTTTTTTTTTTCTTTTTCCTGCTTTTTTCCTTTTCTCTCTCTCTCTCTCTCTCTCTCTTTGTATTTTATCTCATTTTATGTTCTTCCCTCTCTCTCTCTCTCTCTCTCTCTCTCTCTCTCTCTCTCCCCCTCCCCTCATTTTTTTTCTCTCCCCTTCGAGTAAAGTTCCCTCGAGCGTGACGTTATGTTCGACTTTGATTCTCGACGTTTACGATCTTACCACGCAATTCTCGAGTAGGAATTCTCGGAGAACCACAAGTGAGAATTTCTACGACGACGAAATGTCGAGAGAAATCGGGATCGAGAATGGGCTTTACGAAAAGGAGCTTGAACGGCCATTACTTGCTCGAGGACACATCGAAACGTGTGATAAGGTTCGACTTTACGTTGGAATTCAACCGGTTCTTTCTTTTTCCTTTCTTCCTTCTCTAATCTCCGAGATAAGTCGTAAGATCGTAGGAATCCAATCGGAAATGTTACAGATTGTCTCTTCCTTTATTCGTTAAAACGAAGCCAATGTAATTAATTATTTGGATAGAAATATGTTCCGTGAGAATTATTAGTCATTAACAATTAATAAGAAAGGAAATATTTAATATTTTTTTTTTTTCTTTTTTTTTTTTTTATCGTAATTCTTGAAAATTTTTAATTAGGATTTGTCTTATTATTTCTGTTTTTTTTTTTTTTTTTTTTATTATTATTATACATCTTTATTAGAAATATTGCTTATCGTTAGGAATTTTAAGCCAATAAGTTAGTGTAACTAATTAAATAGTTAGTGATTAGAATTCATTAATCAATCATTGACATTCATTATAGAAAATACTGTTGATTTTTCAATATCTCGAAAAATTACTTTTTATATTTTAGTCTGTGCAAATAGTATTGCCTATTGTTAGGCAATTCATCAATCAATCATTGATATCGATTATCGAAAATTCGACAGATTTTTCAATATTTAAATATATTACTTTTTTCACAACTGTTCCCTAATATTGGAGAATATTATATCGATTTTAAAGTTAGTTTCGTTAATTAAACCGTAGGTGGTACTAAAAGCTCGATTATCGATATCGATTATTGAAAATTCGATCGATTTTTCAAGATGTAAACATATCTTTTATACAACTGTGTTAAAATTGTTGCCTAATATTAGGAACTCTATCCCCTTAAAGTTAATTGCGTTAATTAACGACACTGGATGATGTTAAAAACTCGATTATTGATATCGATAATAGATTTTTAAAGATATAAACGAACATAACTTATGTATAAAGTATATAAATAAAATTCAATTTTCTCTTTTCTTTTTCATTGGAATATGAAAGTAGTTATTTTGAGAAATTGTTTAGAAATATTTCGTGCTTAGATAGAAATGATATAAAAAAGAAAAAAAAAAAAAATGATATTCTCCATTTTGCGGATAGTATCTTTAGGCAGACATTTTATATAGATATACGTAGGATAGATACATATATCGAAGATTACATAGAAAACATGTATTCTATTCATATACGATCATGTAAATAGAGGAGGAATATAGATCAAAGCATATCGGTACCGCATCGAATGTTCTCTGTATAGTTTCAATGTATTTTCCTTTTGACCTTGCGAAAAGGCTATGCTAGTGATGTTGGTACATAGGAAAAGGCCTGTAATCGTTTCGTTGAAAGGAGGATCAGGAGATAGAAATCTAGAAAGAAAAACAGAAAGAGAAAGAGAGAGAGAGAGAGAGAGAGAGAGAATTTAGCCGTTTCTCGCTATAGTACGTAGTTGAAGTATCCGAACGAATAGCATCAAGTTTTTACTTTGGTTGTCCGAGTTCGTAGACCACCATCCATCTTTCATGGAATTCCCAATTGATCGCAAACAAGATGACTCCGTTACGATCGTTCTCGCGACCGCGAACTTGCCAAAGTGAGAAATGGATGTCGTACGTTTCTTTACTAACGTATTACCATCGAACCATCGCTGCGGACTTTTTTTTTGTCCATGAGCTCGTTCCTCTTATGAAACGTTTTAAAAGAAACGACAAATATGTTGATATCATTTGATCATTTACTCTTTCTTATTCTTCTTTGCTTGTTCTCTTTTCTTTGTTCTTTTTTTTCTCTCTTATTTTTTTTCTTTTTTCGAAATTATTAGATTCCTTTGAAAGAAAAATTTCACTAACGCAACAACGATTGATTTTCTTCTACGCATTTAATTTTATTAACGAGATTTTTTTTTTCTTTTTTTTTTTTTTTTTTTTTTTTTTCATAAGAGATTATATGTAGACTATATTTTAACGAGATGAAGAGATCTACGTGTGGAAAATTCAACGAGCTCGAGTCTCGCGAGTTTATTCTCGATCTTCTTTTTCTTTTTTTTCTTTTTTCTTTTTTTTCTTTTTTCTTTTTTTTCTTCTAAAAGCACAGAGCGAAATCAAAGTTTCTAAACTTGCAGTGTTTTATAATGTGAAAAGAAAGAAATAAGAGATTAGGTTAAAAAGTTTCGAGAAGGGGTAATTGTTTTTTTTTTTTTAAATCGCCCATTAAATCCTGGTTCATCCTGTGATGAAGATCCTGACAAAAAATTTTCCAGTTAGCTAATCTTAATTTTATAATACAAAGAATTTCGTTTTTATCTTTTTTTCTTAAAATTAACGAGGATATATAAAGAACGATGTGGAATCAATTTTTGCTTAAGACAACTCATTAATACATTTTCCCTTTAATTACGTAGATATCTCTCTGCTTGTAATTATAGTAGCCAGACGTTAACAAATGATTCTCTCTGGTCGAAGAAACTGTATAATAAGATATATATATATATATATATATATATATATATATATATATATATATGTATTACATATGTATTATGTATATATATACATCCCAGTCTCTGTTTCTTTGTCTTTTTCTTTCATTCGATCATTCATTCATTCATCCTTTCGTTCGTTCGTTCATTCATTCCGGAATTCATTCATTCATTCATTCATTCATTCATTCATTCACTCACTCATTCATTCATTCATTCATTCACTCATTCATTCATTCATTCATTCTGATAATAAATAATATTATAAATCGATCACTATATAAACTATTTGTGTTTACTTTAGGTTATAAATTGATTTAAATGTCGTTTTGATTTAATCCTACCTTTAATCTTCCTATCCGTGATCGTAATTAAAGCATCGAGACGTGCATAAATGATCCTCTTGGTTTATATAGATTGACTATAGAATAGTACCTATATGTTTTGTCGATCTGGTCCAGTCTTTCTCTCTCTCTCTCTCTCTCACTCTCTCTCTCTCTCCTCCTATCAATCTCTTTTTCTTTCTCTTACTCATTTAGGATATAAGAAAAAGCTTAATCTCGCATAAACTCGAACGAATTTCTCTCTCCCTTTATCTCTCTCTCTTTCTCTCTCTCTCTCCTTCCCTCCTTTTATCCTTCTCTCTCTTTAACTATCTATATATCTATATCTCTATCTTTCTCTTTGTCTTATTCTCCGCAAAGACGTTTAATCGGTAAGACAGCGGTATTGGAAATGCGATTCTCGCTGGACGATAAATCACGTTGGAGGGAAAGATCGTATCTCCGGATCGGTCCAGTGAAGCAAACGAGAAAGAGAGAGAGAGAGAGAGAGAGAGAGAGAGAGAGAGAGAGAGAGAGAGAGAGAATAAGAGAGAGAATAAGAAAGAGAATGAGAGAGAGAGAGAGAGAGAAAGAGATGGAGCCACGAATAAGTACTTCGTTCTCAAGTACGCAAACGGTAGAGCAGATGTGCCGTTTTGGCAAATCGAGAGAGATCAGAACGGCATTCCTCTTAGAAGCGAATATACGAAAGCGTGGACTAGAAAGGGAGAGAAATCGAGATCGAGATCAAGAAAGAGAGAGAGAGAGAGAGAGAGAGAGATAAAGATAGATAGATAGATATATATATATATATATATATATATATATTATATACATACACATCCACGTATATATACATATAAGTGTATATATATATATATATATATATATATATATATATATATATATATATAAGTATATATATACAGAAGGCAGCTCGAATTCTCAATATGCCAGCATGACTTCGCGTCTGGCATGAGCCACCGTTCGTTCACGCGGAATCTTATTGAAAGGAGAGATAGGCAGTGGTGCTTCTCTTCTTTCGTCTTTTCTTCTCTTATTCTTCTTATTTCTATCTCTTTCTCATACTATCCCTCTTTTTTTTCTCTCCCCCCCCCCTCCCTCATACTTCCCTTGTTCTTTTCTTTTTCTCTATTTTTTTTCTTTTTCTTCTTGTTTTTTTCTTTGTTCTTTCTTCTGTCTTATTTCTCCTTTTTCTTTTCTTTTTCTCTGCTTTTTTTTGTTGTTGTTGTTTTTTTCTTCTGTTTTTCCCTCTCTCTCTCTCTCTCTTTCTTTGTTT
>NC_060973.1:2282500-2297500 GCF_910589235.1 Vespa crabro
TGATTTACTTGCAATTCTTTTTTTCTTTTTTTCTTATACGGCGATGAGTGAGGAGGCTGGGGGATCGCAAGAAAAAAAAAAAGAAGAAGAAGAAGAAGAAGAAGAAGATTAAAGTATTTCCTTTCTCTCTTTCTTTCTCTTTTCTCTTTTTCTTTTTATTCCATTTTTCTCTATCGATTCTCTATCTTAAAAAATAAAGTCTTCACATTGGCACTTTTCACTTTTCATCAACGATAGTGTATTTCGTATTACAGTATCCCACCGAGACCAAAATGGTGTAGACTGTACCAACCATCCAGGATCTACGAACGTCGGAATAGTGGCAAGCAACCTAACGTCCCTCGTGTCTTTGTTTGAGTGCTTAAGAGAGAAGAAAATCCCCGGTTGGTATTTCAAGAGGAGTGACGTTTGGACGCGGATTAGACCGCGAACATGTTAATGATAAAAATAGAATATATATAATTCGTTGGTAATTTATCGTGAAAAAAAATATTTCTAGCGTTACAAATATTTCATAAATAATTCATTGATATCAAATTGTTTCACGTCGAGTGATCATTTTATATTTATTTTAATGAAATATCATAAAATTTTATAATTATATCTGTATAACGTATGTATAACATACTTGTATATTTATAATTGTGTATTAAAAAAAAAAAAAAAAAGAAAAAAATGGAGGGGCGGAGGGAGGAAAAGAAATATGCCTATTAATATTCATAATTATTCGTAGAAATGTAAATAATTTTGAGAAGTAACTAATAAGTAAGCGATTAAATTGAAGAATAGACGCGAGACGATGGTATTTGCTTGATTATCGATAAAACTTACTCAAAGGTAACTACGTAATGGTTTTGTTTGAATGAAGATATGCACTCGTCAAAGAATGGACAATTGTATTGTTAGTAACAATGACAACGACTGTGCTTTTGTACTCAACGTCGTATCTACCACCATAACTAATTAGAATTGTGGAAACTCGTTAACCTTTCTCTTTCATTCTCTTTCTCTCTCTCTCTCTCTCTCTCTCTCTCTCTCTCTCTCTCTCTCCCTCTCTCTCTTTCTTTTCAACCCATTCATTCATTCTCTTTGTATAGTTACTAATTGGAAATATTATTACGAATCGACTAAAATTTAGCATCAAAGCTCTCTAAATATATTGAACGAGATATGTCTTCCCAAGAAGGAGTTCCATTGACGACATATTCATTTATTTATTATTTTCAGAAAAAGCATACAAAGAGAAAGACAGAGAGAGAGAGAGAGAGAGAGAGAGAGAGAGAGAGAGAGTGAGAGAGAGGGAGAGAGAGGACCGTAAATTATTCGGCGAAGAGGATAAAAAGATCAATACATATTTCTTTTTCTATTTAATACACGACGTGCCATTTTTTACGATGACGTATAACACTTCTTTACCATTTTATTAAAAGCTTTCTTGCAGAAGCAGTGCTACGAAAAGGTATCAATATCTGTTCCAAGTAAAGAGTGGCATTTGTAGATGTCGACAAACGTTTTATTTTTTACTTCTACTGTTACTTCACTAGCACTGCTGCATGATACTTCCGTATTATATACGGTCCTGTGAAGTGTACCAACCCTGTCGCTGGCAGCTATTTTTTTTTTTTTCTTTTTTTTTTTTTTTTAATCTTATTTTCTTCAACGACATGGTAATTATAAACAAAAAAAGAAAAAGAAGAAAATAATAATAATAATAATAATAATAATAAAGGAAAAGGAAACGAAAAAAAAAGATAGACGTAAAAAAAAAGATACACAGATACATACATGTATTTGTTAAAATATATATGATGTATATAAATATGTATGTGTATATATATGTGTATATATATATATATATATATATATACAGAGTGTTCAATTGCATATTGGAAGTGCAGCAGGAATGGATTCTATACATTAAAATAAGAAAAAAAAGAAGAAGTAAGTAGTATAGTGTATACCATAATTTTTTTCTCCTTTTTCTTTATTTATTTATTTATTTATATTTTTTTTTATTTATTTACATATAGTAATTCGTATATACTTTACTACAAAGAAATTTTTATTTTATTCGATATATTAATTAGTTATTCATGAAATATTAACTTGTGGAAATATTTTCAGATTTTATTTTTCAAAAAATAAAACGCTCATTTGACTTCGTATATAGAAATAGCTTTTGTTTAATGTAGTCAAATAATGTTCACGTGCAATTATTACGCATAATTATCGCGTATATTACGTATAATAATTTTTCGAGCGACCATATAAATTTTATTTTCTATCATTATTCGAAATGCTAAAGTTCTTAATCGCTGATAATATTTTTCTTTTATTATTATTATTATTCCGATCGATATGTTCGAATTTAGTTTCTAAATATATTATTTTTTCAACAGCCAATAGGAAGAGTCGAATGTATAAGTGTAATTTCCATAGATAGTTCTCGCGCCACTATTATAAGGGCGCCATCTTAGTTTCGGACGAAGCACGATTTGTAACACGTCGTACTCGTAATTACGAATAATTTCATCTTAACTTTCGTCGTGCATTTATAATCTAACATATCAATCGATCTTTAAGATCATGATCTACGATTGATGATATGCGGTTGATACGTGGCATCGTTTTGTGCGTGAGATATAAGTCGGAAAATAAAATTAATGTCTCGAACAAACACGCGATCTGTCGGGTCATTTCTTTTCCAACGAGTTTTACGAATATTATTTAAGCGAAATCGTGATTAATTTGACGTCTCAAAGTTGTTCACTATTTTGTGTAGTGCAAACGAGTTAGTTTCGTGACGAGATGTTTCGTAATTATTACGATAATCAGTCTCTTTTTATGTTACGTGATATGGAAACATGGTGGAGTGAAAGAGAGGGAGGGAGAGAGAGAGAGTGAGAGAGAGAGAGACGACGAGTGGACGAAGGATAGACATAACGAATGAAAAAGAAAAAGAGAAAGAGAGAGAGAGAGAGAGACAAGAAATCGGCCATACTTTTTTCTCCGACGGTAATGTAGTTTACGAGTACATCGGTAATGGTGAGTGAAAAATAAAATTTTAATTTTTATTCAGTTTTTTTTCTTTTTTTTTTTTTTTTTTTTTTTTTTTTATTATTATTTGCGTGCATCTATGTGTACGTTTTATATATATATATATATATATATACACACACATATATATATATATATTTTATATTACGTTTCGGTAAATTGAATCGCGAATTTTCTTCTTAATAGTTTAATATACTTTTTGCGTATACTTATCATTTAGAGCCAATAATAATTCATAATTTTTTAATAACTACGCATTCAAACAATCGTACCCCATGTTATACGGTCCAACGAATTTAATTGTTAATGTAACGAATAGCGAACAACCGATCGTAACAAGCTCATAATTTTGGTTATTCATCGTCAAACGCTATTACGTTTCATTACTCACGACCATCAGCTGTGAAACGAATGCGCCGGCTGGCGCATTGTCGTGGTTATTATAGCTATTGATATTCGTATAACTTTGTCACCAAGCCGGAAAGACGACACCATTCTGGTAACGTAGAAATGAAACTTTCGAATTGTAGTATCTGCTGATACTACAAAAAAAAAAAAGATAAAAAAAAAAATAAAAAAAAAATAAAAGAAGACAAAATTTATGCGATTTAAACCTATAGATATTATAACCGTACGTAAATTTCGATAAATTTGTAGGAAAAGTTTCGAAAAAAAATCGTCGGAATTATCTGATCCGATAAAAAGTTTAACGACAGATTTATCTTACCGTAAAGATTAAAATTGCTTTTATTTAAGCTATTTAATTTTTTATTTTAGCCATTTAAGGCTATTTATTGGATCAATATTTTTAAACGTTCGATCATTATTTCAAACGAATGGGCTCGTTATTCTATAATAAAATATTAGTATAATAATATCAGTATAATAAATATCGATAATATATGTTATGCGAAAATCTAATGCAACATTGACACTTATTTATTACATTTTTGCTTTTTTCTTTCTTTTTTTTTTTTTTTGATCATTTGTTTTGCAAAACGATTAATATTAATTAATAAAAATATCGGCCGATTAAATGGAAATGCAATTAAAATGATTGGTTTTTTTTTTTTTTTTTTTTTTAATATACTATACATTAATGGTCGAGGTATTATACCGATTAATACAAGAACTGTTAGTATTTTAATGAAAATATTTTCAAATATAATAATTTTACAATATTTGAAATGAATGGATCGAGATTTATACTAAATCAAGATGCAAACCAGACACAATCAAGACACTGAATTATTTATAATACCACCGTTCAATTATTTATATAAGTGAATTTATATATTAGATAATGTTATTTTATTATAAATATTGATCAAAATAATACCATTTGATATAATTTAAAATACTTTAATAGTATAAATAGAAATGACAGAAATGAAAGCAAATGGATAATAATGGATAATAAGAATAAGGAAAAATATATATATATATATAAAAAAAAAAAAAAAAAAAAAAAAAAAAAGTTTAATGCATTAAGAGATAGTTCATGATTCTTAATTATGCACGCATAATGACCGGCTTCGTTATATAAATGTACATGATAAATTATCTCCGGCGGATTAACATTATGGGATCGGTAGCACGTGGCATTAAATTAATGTTATTATCCATTGCATGTTTCACAGTATTAAAAGCTTTATCCCGTTTCCTCTATCACACTCGCTCTCATCATTTTCAACTTTGAGCTTTAAGCATTATAATGGACAAAATTTCAATCAACGGAAATGAAAATGCCACTTATTTAATGGCATATCCGTCTTCATTTCAATGTATATTTCATGTAGAACCAAGATATTCCTTGATAATGCATATAGTTTATAATATGACTCAAGCTCTATGTGATATGACATTTCAATCATTATAAATACAAATAATGACATTTAATTATAACAAAATGTGTTAGATGGAATTAATATATACAGTGAGTGTAGAAAATATTCGTACATATATATATATATATATATATATATATAAACACACACACATATATATATACGCGTATGTAGATACGTACGTATCTATTATATATATATATACATATATGCATATAAGTATACAGACTATTATATATATTTATGTGTTATTATTTTTAGGTGAATGAACAATAATATTCGTAATTATATATCCCAATACTAATTTCAAAAGTGGATAATTAATAATATTCATTAAATGTTACGTGGTATACAATGATAAAAAGAGATTTCAAATAAATCAATAAAGGAGAATTTTTAAATAGTCCATTAATAAATCCTTGGTATATAGTTAAAACAATAAAGAATTTTAATGTTACGATCTAATTTCAGATAATGCGTCGAGATGATTGATCATGCGAGAAAGTCATTTTAAAATCGTGATAAAAATGTACCTTATCTACTTGATCGTTTTTATTATTCGAGTCTCGTTTAAACCGTATTTTCGATTCTTTCGTTACGTTAGAAATCAATTGATACGCTTTTCACGTTACATAAATGTAACATTTGATTTTATCTACTGCATTTTTACGACGAATGTCAATGTAAACGTTTTTAAAAGTAAGAAAAAAAGACAAAAGAAAAAAAAAGAAGAAAAAAGGAAAAGGAGAAAGGAGAAGAGAAAAAAAAGAAAAATTAGAAAAATATTTTATTAATCGTAATCGTCCTAATTGTCATCCTTCATATCGATTTAAGATATTAAATGTAAGAGATGAAATAGTAGATATAAAAAATATTACGATGTTTTACGAAAAATTTTTTATTTCTTTGTTCATTTAGAAGCGTCTCTTACTTCGTTGAATGCTGCACATCGTTGTGATTAAAATAAATTTTCTTTTTTTTTTTTTTTTTCTTTTCCTTTCTCACTAATCGCTCGAATTGCAATTTTCATCGTTTACGTAAAAAAAAAAAAAGAAATTTATCTAAATTTTCTGTTGTCATGTCGAATAGAGAACATACATAGATTGCAGCTGAATTATATGTATCCTTCATACTGATACAAATTCGTATAATTTATTTATTTATTTTTTCTTTTTTTTTTTGTTTTTCTTTTCCATTTTATACTAGTACATACCGTTAGATACCAAATTTTGTCGTTTACGTACATAGGTAAAAAAAAAAAAAGAAAAAAAAAAAAAAAAAAGAAAAAAAAACAAAACGATTATTCAAATTTTAGCGACAAAATTCAAATTTGTTTCGCTGTCATCTCGAATATGTAGAATAGCTGCCGGATGCTGTTTGGTAAAAATTTTGATGCAATCTTGTTTTTTTTTTTTCTCCTTCTTCTTTTATTTTTTTTTTTTTTTTTATTTCTTTTCTCGTTCACTTTATTTTTTTTTTTTTTTTTTTAATTTCTTTTCGTGTTTATTTCTTTTTCCTGCTTCTTTTTTTTTTCTTTCTTTCTTTCTTTCTTTTTCATTTACTTAGTTTTCGATCTTCCCTCCTTCGCCAAGAGAGAAATCTGTTTATATTTTTTCCCGGACGATGGTTCCGCGCGTCCATGGGACCATTAATAAAAACGTAGATTACTATCTTGTCGTCCGGTGACTAATTTCGCGGCAATTTTTCATCTGGACTCTCCGCGACTCGACGAACTAGGAAAGCCGGTCATCGTTTTTCCATTCGCTTAACAAACATTTATCAGATAGAGATAGGCTCAAGACTCTTTATCTCTCTCTCTCTCTCTCTCTCTCTCTCTCTCTCTCTCTCTCTCTGTCTGTCTGT
This sequence comes from Vespa crabro, assembly GCF_910589235.1. NCBI lineage: Eukaryota > Metazoa > Arthropoda > Insecta > Hymenoptera > Vespidae > Vespa > Vespa crabro. Next base: position 2,289,268 of record NC_060973.1, read on the forward strand.
CTGTCTCTTTAATCTCATTCGAAATATTATTTAATTCGACGCTTAATTCGCATCATTGATTATATTAATGAGGATAATTCAATTCAATGGATCGGCGAGCTAATAGGAAGTTTTATCGTACATATTATATTATGTTCGAATTAATTCATACATACATATGTTTCATACATATATACGTTTGTGTTCGTCTATGCATATGTCTATGTGTGTGTGTGTGTGTGTGTGTGTGTACGTGTGCGTATATGTTCATATCCTTTTATGTTTCACAATTAAAATTTATATTTAATTTATTTTTAATTTATTTAAAAATTATACATTGCTAATGTACGTGCGCGCGCATGTATTTCTATGTAGTAACGTAAACAAATGTATCGTGTATATAAATTTTTTCTACTTTTTTCTTTTCTTTTTTTCTTTTCTTTTTTTTCTTTGTATTGTCTATAACATGGGAATGAAACTAATGTACATTGATATATAATAGTTTACGAATTTAATCGGATTTATCATGTATGTGTGTGTGTGTGTATATATATATATATATATATATATATATATATATATATATATATATATATATATATACATACGTATATATGTCTTCCTTTATTTATTAATTCTTCTTCCTTTTTTTTATTTTTGTCTCTCCTTTTTTTAATCTCTCTTTTACTTTTTATTATTTGTAACATTGGATAGGGAACACCTGTTACCTTGGTTAAACAAGAAGTCAAATATAGTAGCATGTTCTACTATACTTAATTATGGCTAACACTGAGAGTTATGGTCTAGAAGTGCCTAGAATATTCTACAGTTAATGTTTCCTCGTTTTCCACATAGTTAAACTCACGTGTGTGTGTATATGTTTGAAGAGTGACTTTCTTATTACATTTACATAATTACAAGTGAGATTATTTAAACAGTATGAGGATAAAAATGAAATAATTTAATAGATATATCAATAAATAATCTAATATATTTATCTATCTAATATCTGATTTAATATTTATCTATATGTATTTATCTTTTTATTACATCATAATCATAAGTAATCAATTACTTTTATATGAATATGTTAATTATTTTTAAATAATATATATATATATATATATATATATATATATATATATGTATACAGAGGTATATGTGGTTTATTATTAATTCAAAGTCATTGTTATGTTAAATATTTAATTTGGAGAAATTTGGAGAAATCAATAACTCGTATTAAAGTAAAATAACAAGTATAGAAAGTTGTTTACAATTTAAACAAAATATTTGTACTTTTAGAAGTTAATAAAATACAAATTAATTATAAATTTCTCTATGAAAATATTTAGAAAGTGATTTTCTCCAAAAAAAAAAAAAAAAAAAAAAAGAAAAAAGAAAAAAGAAAAAAAGAAAAGAAAAGAAAAGAAAAAAAAATAAGAAGAATAATGTTTAATTAATAAAACTTTTTAATACTTGTTACTCGTAATTACTAAATTATATTCATTATTAAATTATATTATAATTATTCTCTCATATATTATAAATATTATGTGTGTGTGTATATATATATATATATATTTTTTTTTTTCCTATTAATTTTATCACATGCAATTAAAAAAAAAAAAAAAAGAAAAAGAAAAGAAAAGAAATAAAAAGCAAAGCAAAGAGAAGAAAATAAAAAACAAAAAGAATAAAGAAGAGAAAATAGAAATATGGGGAACGATGATTACAGTAAAATCTATTCGTTCGTTAAGAGGTTACATTAAGCGATATACATACCTACATACATACATACATAAAGTATGCACGCACATTTTCATGCTTTCTCACGTCCGCCTTTCGAGCTCGCTTAAACACACGCTCGTGCCCTGGGGCCAACGTGTAATCTTAGCTTAATTCTAACATGTCCTGATACAGAAACTCTCGCGTGTGCAAACCCTTTTGGGATCGTGCATCAATTATCTCCACCCCCGTCGTACCCTTTAACTCTCCTTCGTAGCACGCATGTAATTTCAGACGACTTCCTGTGTGCTCTGTGTGCTTTCATCGAGTTTTTCTTTCTTCCTTTTTTTTTTCCTTTTTTTTTTCTTTTGTTTTTTACACTCCTTTTTTTCTCTTTTCTTTTCTTTTGTTTTTTGTTTACTTGTTTGTTTGTTTCTTTTTTTTTTCTTTTTTTTTTTTTTTTTTTTTTTTTTTTGTAACTGCGAACACGTTAACATCCAACAGCATAAATTCAATATGACAAAGTGTATGTATGTATCTGTCATTAAAAGCTCGTACTCACGGTCGGTATAAATATACATTATAAAAATAATATTGTGAAATAAACCTTTATTATTATTATTTCTCCTTTTATCTACTGTTTATTCTTTTACTTTGTATTTTTTTTTATTTTTTTTACTTTTCTTTTTCTTCCCCTTTTTTTTCCTTTTTTTTTTATTATTATTCCTTCTTCCATTTATGTAACATTACTTCAAGATACTTTTGTAATTATGTGTGTGTGTGTGTGTGTGTGTGCGTGTGTGTGTATGCTTTATCACATTTTAAATTTAAAGATTAATTTTTATTTATAGATTAATCCAATTAATATCAAACGTAAAATAAAATTTTTATAAATTCTAATAAAACTAAAATTATTTTTAATATTGAATTGAATTAAGGTGAAATTAATTTTCAACATATTTACAGTTGAATAAAATAAACTTATATTATGATATAATATATCGAGTAAATGCGAGCAAATGAGAGTATTATAGATGGATGAGGATTAAGATAGACGAGGATAAGAATATGATTTGTAAAAAGTTTTAGTGATTCTATTCGAAAGTACGTGTTCGAATAGAGAACACGTTTAAACGTAGAGGGAATGGACGAGAGAGGATGAGACTGTGGGAGACATTGGTGACTAAGGATGGGGTGGGGGTAGATTTAGTGCTCGAATAGTACTTCCACTAGCGTCAATACTTTTCCCATTTCGATACGAATACGTAATCAGCCGAAGCTAACTATTCAGAATTAGTTCGCATTGAAATGCAGTCGACATATTCCTCGTCCGGATGCCGTCTCCATGCGAGGACAAGGTAGTCACCCTTAAATACGAAGTTGATAATCCCAGAAAGGTGTGAGGATTTTCTATTTCTCTCTCTCTCTCTCTCTCTCTCTCTCTCTCTCTCTCTCTCTTTCTCTTTTTTCAATTTCTTTCACATCTTTTCGATTCCGTTTGAAAGCACTAGGGAAGACATATAATATTCCATGAAGTGGATGAAATGCGTTAATAAATGAATCTTCTCTCTCTCTCTCTCTCTCTCTCTCTCGTCAAATTTATATTTCAATCATAACCAATTACGACTGAAAGTACATTCAATTAAAATCTTTTTACTTTCAATTGAAATATAAATATACATAGATACATATGTGTGTGTGTAAATCTGGATATTTTATTTCAGGAATGATTATTATCAATTTATCGTCATTTTTTTTTCTTTTTTTTCTTTTTTCTTCCTTTCTCTATCTAATAAGCCCAGTATTAACGTATAACATAATATTTACATAAGTAATGCACTTTATCGCATTTAATATCTAAATAACTAGTACATACCATGTAACTAGGATTATTTTGATATTTTTATATATCAAATGTACTTTATATATACGTTCATTTTTATTTTTTATATATGCGCTAACACTCTATAATATGATTTTATATATATATATATATATATATATATATATATATATATGTATGTATGTATATATACATACGTATAAATATACGCGTTATACTGTAACGCGAGATAAAAAGGTGGAAAATTACGTTTATTCATTACATACAATGTAATATTTATATATTCTATTTACGTATACCTTATTGAATTTAAGAATCCTTATAATAATCGATATTTTAGTTGTACATTTGGAAGATCCGTTGAATCACGTAAATAATTAATAATTAAATATCATTCCATGTATGGTTTTTGGGAAAGAGGAAACGCATGCATATTTCGAGTACATTTACGAAAATCGTAGTAAATTTTCTATGGAATCACGTAGTATAGAGAAAGAGACAGAGACAGAGAGAGAGAGAGAGAGAGAGAGAATGAGAGAATATATTCTCTTTGAAACATTTCTAGGATTGGAGATTTGATATTAACGGTATCATAATACGCATCATAAATTGAATATAATTACTTTGTACATTATAATTCATACATAGTCGTCGAAATTCGTCGGCTTTCTATATACATATATACATTATTATATACATGTTATTATATATATACAGAGAGAGAGAGAGAGAGAAAGAGAGAATACTTTAGAAGAGCTCGAGTTCGTTCACGTTCTAACGTCTTATTATGTAAATGCGATTAGTAACACATGGGATATTAATTAATGGTCCGATTTTCGTAATATGACGTTGCGTTTCATCGGAACTTTGCGGTAAACGGTGCTTAATGACGTTCTAATTATGATAACGTTAGTCATTTCGTTCATGATTGAAGTCGATTAGCAGGTTAACATTATCGATGAATGCTACGTATTCTATAGACAATACATAAATACATATAAATATACATATATGTTTCTATCGAATGAAATATTCGTAATATTATATAATTTCATTAGTTTCGAAACGTTGAATCAATTAATTAAGAATATTTCATTTATTCTTACTTTCTTTTATTTTAATTCTTTCTTTTCTCTCTCTCTCTCTCTCTCTCTCTCTTTTTAATATATGCTTTACGTCAGTATGCTTACATACAATTGAATAATATTTCGAATGCAATAAACGTATTCGTGTTCGTTCTGAAACGAGACAGAGAAAGTAGAACGAAGCTCTCATTCTCTGCTATTACTATTACCATTACTACTATTACTACTACTACTACTACTACTACTACTACTACTACTACTGTTACTACTACTACTACTAGTATATTCGAGTCCCAAGCTTATCGCGAGACACTTTGTTCGGTACAATCAACGACCCTGCCGAATGTGTCGTTAATCGATTCGAATCGAGGACGGGCCGCGATCGGCATGTAAATTCGTTTGTCAACAGGAATGAATTTGAATATTGATTCGCAATTTGACGACGACGGCGATGACGACGACGACGACGACGATGACGACGACAACGACCGATTTGATCGACGCACCCGCTTAATCTCTAATACAATTTCTATGGGAAACGTTTTGTATATTGCCGAGAATAGATTTGTTTGTTTTATGATTATATTTCCTTAAATAAAGAGAGAGAAGGAATATATATATATATATATTTAAAGAGAGAGAGAGAGAGAGAGAGGGAGGGAGGGTTAAAATGAATAGGATAATCGATATCTTTTTACGTTTGTTATAATAAATGTTTTTTCTCTTTTTTTTTCTTCTTATACAAGATGTTTAAATAAAATAAATAATAATTTGAATAAAAAAAAGAAGAAAAAAAAAAAAATAGTTAATCGTTAGGTTTATCGAAAAATGTATTTTTTTATCTTACTCGTGTAGAATAATTTTCTCTGTTTGATTATTTTTTATTTCCTTTTCTTTCTTCCTACTTTTCCCATCGTCATTGTCATCATCTATCATTTCAAATATATAATTTGTTCTCGTTAATCGTATATGAATTAAATTTTGATTGGTCCCTAACGATATTATAAAAAACTAATACTATAACTTATATCAATAATAATTATATTATATCGAAGATTTTTAATATAATTTGTAATATATAAGAAGTACGACGATATTATAGAGCAATTATATAAATATGAATTGTAAGATAATTCAGTTATAACATAAAAGATAAAATATAATCTAATATAATTATACGATATATTTATTAAGTTTAAAATTATATGATTGATATGAATTACTTTCAAATGATATCATATTCATATACTAATTACGATTTTATTTTGATTGTACTTTGATATTTTTTCTTTTATCCATACTATATAAAAAAAAAAAAAAAAAAAAAAAAGAAAAGAAAAGGAAAGAAAAAAAAACCAAAACAAGAAAGAAAGAAACAACATATGCGGGATTTAAATAGCAATAAAATTCAGGCTAGGGTCAGAGGTGGTATGGAATAAAAAAAAAAAAAAAAAAAAAAAAAAAGAAGAAGAAGAAGGAAAAGAAAAACAAAAGGGGCGAGAGAGGGGAAAAAAGGAAAAAAGAAGCGAAAGAAAGAGAAAAAGAATAAATTGATCGGTGGTGTAATCCGAGTATATATTGTACATAGTATTATAGTTATTCTCTCTTTTCCTTTTTCTCTTTCCCTCTTTTTCTTTTTCTCTTTCCCTCTCTCTCTCTCTCTCTCTCTCTCTCTCTTTCTACGTAAAGATCCTACTCTTTTCGAGTATATAAGCTCGTAACGCGTAAATCGTTATCCAAGTTAAACCGTGCGGAATCTGAGCTCCTCCTCGATATCAGTTTCAAATCGAGTTCGCGTTATGGCCTTGTATTTTGATAGTGTGTAACACCGGCAGGCATTTCGTGTATTGGTATGAGAGAAAACGAAGCTCTTTCCGATTATCGGATTACGAAACTACGCCTAACTAAAGCTCAATTAAAAAGCGGAATATCGTGGGAGACTTAAGGCTGTTCGTCGCCCCCTGGTTTTATATATAACGGTTTATACCAACCATTGAGTATAGGCAGATAATTCTTGATCGATTTTTACGAACGTGGTCTCTTTTTCATTTTACACGATTTATATTTGTAGAAAGGAATTTTTTTCTTTCTTTCTTTTTTTTTCTGTTTTCTTTTTTCTTTTTTTTTTTTTTCTTTTTTGTTTTTTTTTTGAACTTGTTATGATCTATTAGTGAAATGATTGATTACGATCATACACGAATTAATGATCTAGAGTTGATGATTAATTATAAGAATGTCTTGCAACGAAAAAACTTTTTACATACTATAGAATCCTATATCTGTGAAAGTAATCATGAAGATATTATAATAATAATAATAATAATAATAATAATAGTAATTAGTAGTATTAATTAGTGGTATTAATTAGTAGTATACGATCGAACGTTTAAGTAGTACAAGCGAATCGTTCTTACGAGGTCAAACGTTTAAGTGGTACAGGTCAAGCACTCTGAAAAATCGATAGAACAACAAATAGGAATGTACGAAAAATTATTCATTGCAAAGGATTAAAAAAAAAGAGAAAAGGGGGAAAAAAAAAAAGAAAAAATTTTATGTCGCGTTGTAGTAAAAATTATTTTCATTATTTTCTTTCATAATTCATTTCATTTATATGACTGACGTGTTATTCTTTCTTTCTTTCTTTCTTTTTTTTTTTTTCCTTTTTTCTCTTCTCTCCTCCCCTCCTCTTTTATTTCCCACCTTTCCGGCCGTTCTGTTTTTTTTCCTTCTTCTCCATTTTTGTTTTATATTGATAAGCAGCCGTTGAAATGAGAAAATATTTTTTACGCGTATGAGAAAAAATTTTTTATGTGATCAATCGAAGCTTTCATTGTTATGACGATCCCTGCGGGGACTTATCATCCCTCCTCTCATCCTTTCTTCCTTTCTTCAGTTAATATTGGGACTTGAATTATCGTTGAAGTTGAGAAATCATTTTAGTATCGCGTATTTTAAAGTATAGTCATCGTTAGCCCGTGGGTCTTCTAAATGCAATAACCTCTATCACGTGGTGATATCCGGAGAATTTGATATTACTTGTTATATATCGAGTACTATCGTACGAGAATGGCAGAGTATTTCAATGTAGATAAAATAATCTTTCCATATCAAATTACGATTAAACATTAATGCATTATCACATTATATTCCTAATAATATTTGCAAAAATAAATATATATATATATATATATATATATATTATATATATATATTATATATTAGAATTCTTTTGTACGAATGTTGTTTAAAGTATATAAATTTCTTAACCAATATCAAAATTTATATACGATTATTTGATGAAAGATAATAATTCATAAAAATATATACGATATATATATATATATATATATATTATTTAAAAAAAATTTAAGACATTAGTCGTTCATTTCCACACTATCTAGAAATTATAATCAATACAAGTTTGTAAGATCCGTTCTTCCGCTTATGCTTGTAGTTAATATTTTGTTCATAGCTGTCGTTGAGGTTACACACGGTTCGAACGAAAGGTGATGAACAGCTTTAACGAACCTCGGTTATGTGAGAGTAGGTGAACACACTCTCTCTCCCTCTCTCTCTCTCTCTTCCCCTCTCTCTCTTTCTC
>NC_060973.1:2300000-2302500 GCF_910589235.1 Vespa crabro
ACGAAAACAATTAGTATTTGGCCAAATAAGAATCCATTAGATACGTTACATAACTAAGGCAAATACGTCATTCATTGTAACCATGGTGTGGCATTTACAAGCGGTCAGTTTAACGAACTGTTTAACAAAGTTAATTTGTGAAGTTAACCGGTTTAGACACGTTGTAGGCGCTCAACGTTTCGAGTCAAGTTCTTCGAAGTTTCACCTAACTTGACTTCGAACTATAAACGAAGTTAAGACCAACTTCTGTATTTCTAACCTTCTCCTATTTAAAATAAGTGTAATTAAACTGACGTTGCGAGAATAATTTCTTTTTCTATAGCACTTAGTATTGTCAAGATGATACTTATATCTTTTAGTAATTTTTTAACTTCTCTTTTTAATCAAAATTAATAATAACATCGAATAATAATACATAAGTTTATTATATGAGCAGAAAGTATTTTTCTTAAAAAAATTTATCATCGAGTAGAAAATATCTTTTTTCTTTTTCTTTTTTTTTTTTTTCTTTTTTTTTTTTTTTATTTTCTTTACTTATTTCTTTTTTTTTTATAATAGCCAACAATAATTACAAAATACGTTTATCAACACGGAACAAATATTATTTTTATAGAAAATTAATAATAATAATAATAATAATAATAATAATAATAATAATAATAATAATAATAATGATAATATTTTAAATAGAACAAAAAATATTTTTGATGGAAAATCATACGATCAAATCCAAAAAAAAAAGAAATTATATCAGAAACGAGAATTGTTTTATCAAAGAATAAGTAATAATTTATGTTTTGTCGAAAAGAGAAAAAGAAAAAAAACGGAAGAAAATATTTATTATAAAATATGCAAATAATTGAATATATATATATATATAAATATGAGATCATCGGATTTGAACGAAGAACGACAAGTTAATCGTCGATTCTATGCTTAACAAGCGGTCACTTTAATGTACCGCTTACTAAAGTCAATTTGTGGACGTGATCGGTGGTCGCGGTTAAAGCTTGAGCGTTTTGCGGCAGTCAGCTTCGTGGCATTCGAACTCCTTCGAATTTCGAAGAGTTACCAACAATAGCAACAACAATAACAGCAGCAGCAGTAACAGCAGCAGCAGCAGCAGCAGCAGCAGCACCAGCAGCAGTAGTACATAGCATCAAGAGCAGGAGTAGTAATAACAATAACAATAACAATAACAACAACAACAACAACAACGACAGCAGCAGCAGTAGCAGCAACAGCAGCAGCAAAAGCAGTAGTAATATCAGCAGCACCAGCAGTACCATCATTGGACCATAGACCACTACTGAATATCGGGTTAAGCAAACTTTCCTTAACTTCATTCGGTCGTCCTGCTGCTTTATGGTTTAACTGAATGCAAGATACGTCGACGTGAACGTGAACTTTTGAGAAATAACAAGCCTCTTATATTTCTCAACGAGTTTTATATATATATATATATATATATATATATATATATATACATATATATGTGTGTGTATGTGCATTTCGATTGAATTTATTTTGAGATATTCTTTGTAAATATTTTAAACGTATATATGTAAGTACATTTGAATATTTTATCAGACTATCTATTACATATATACGATACGAATGTCGTGATTCACATACGTAATATTATATTAATAATGTTCATTTTAAAGTTAACTGTACGTTTCATAAATTGAAATGATTTTTAGTTCGTAAATATAATTGAAAATCATTTTTATTTATTTGAAGGTAAAGTTAATTTTAAAATTAATATATATATATATATGGCGTTTGTACATTAACATATTTTCAAATATTTCGTTCTAATATATATAAAATTTTAATCGATTCGTAAATATTAATTCTTTATAACGCCGAGCAATTTTAAAATTATATACTTATATATTTACTTATCTACATTTTTTGTACATTTTATTTCAATTTATTGGAAGAAAATGTATTGTTACTTCGTATACGTAGTTTTCCATGTTTTCGTTTTTCTTTTTTTCTTTCTCTCTTTTTTTTTTTTTTTTTTTTTTTTTTTAAATTATATTTATTAGAATATAATAACATTGATAAGGCGAATTGAATTTTTTCGATTTAATTTTAAATAAAATTTACGATACCACGATTTGAAAATATTTTCACTTTGTAAATTGAAATACATTTATTTTAATGCATTTTCGTACATTTTATCATACACTATATATCATACATATTTTAAATATGACTCACGATAACAATAATACCTTTATCGAGTGAATTATTACGTCTCATGATATGAAATAATGTTACTTTTAATCTTTTTCATGTTTCATGGGTACACTTTTAACTACTATTAAAAATTTTAGATCGATTCTAATGGGGACGTACTATGTATCTACATATATATTTTTACATACGTGTATATATATATATATATATGTGTGTGGGTGTGTGAGTGTATGTGTGTGTATGTGAATATATATTTATATACAATATATAGGTTTTAACTTCGAGATCATCC
>NC_060973.1:2307500-2330000 GCF_910589235.1 Vespa crabro
CAAAGGATTACTGCGCGATTGTTTTCCTCGAATAAGGCAGCCATCCTATATTTCGCAAATGGCTAACGAAATTCACAATGAGTTATCTACCCGAAAATACTCGAGTACGTTTCTATCTCTATTTCTCTCTCTCTCTCTCTCTCTCTCTCTCTCTCTCTCTCTCTCTCTTTCGATTATAATCGAAATCATATAATCAGAGATTATAAAAAATTTAATTACGCTTCAACGCAATGAAATTTATTTTTTTAAAAGGGGAAATTATATGGATGAGCATGAGGTTTCTTATGGTATGGAAAAAAAAAGAAAAAAAAAAAAAAATAAAAATAAAAAAGAAGAATTGAAAACAAAAAATATAAAATTTTGAAGAGAGGGACTGTGAGTTATTATCACTTGCGATTGGGAGAAATGATAGAATGATATTTTTTTTCTTTTTTTTCTTTTTTTTTTTTTTTTTGATACTAAAAAATGATACATAAGAGTGACAACGATCGTATGTCATTAATCATTAATTGATTTACAAATAATAATTGTTAAACGAAAGGTATATTAATCGTATATTTCTTCGATTTACAAATAATGATGAGATTTAATTAAAAAACAAACTTGAAGATTAATTCATACGTAATCGAAAGAAACAATAGAGTGATTTATTTCGATAGCAGAAACCAAGAATGGCAACTATGTGGATCATTAATAATTAATTACTATACGGTTAATAATTGCCAACAGAAGTGGGTATCCTCTCTCTCTCTCTCTCTTTCTCTTCTCTCTCTCTCTCTCTCTCTCTCTCTCTTCTCCACGATTAATGGCAAAAGTTGGTGGGCCAAGCAAAGGGTTCGTTCCTATCTACAACACCAAACTAGCTCCATGGAAATGTTCAAATAATATTCGTAACATGGTAGAAATTTATGTCTCTTTCGCATAGCTTGGTTTATGCATACGTCTCCTTTCTCTCTCCCTCTCGCTCTTTCTCTCTTTCTCTCTCTGTATCTATCTATTTATTTATTTATCTATCTATCTATCTATCTATCTATCTATCTATCTATCTATCTATCTCTTTCTCTCTTTCATTCTCTTTCTCTCTTTCCCGTGAATTGTCATTGTATAGGACACGTAATATTAATTACCGCTCTTTGTGCAACGCAAGCTTTAATAGTACACAAGCGTAACGTATTATTCGTTCGTTAAGAATCTCTTTGATTTCGTTCATTGGATTTACTATTGTTAGCCGGCTGCCCATTTTGTCATTCGAATTAATTCTGAAAAGATGCGATAGAAATATTTTTTATCTTCTTTAACATTTATAAAGTTCTTATATTAAGGAATAATAATTCCAAATATATCTATGTATGTATGTATGTATGTATGTATGTATACGATGAATTATGTTACGAGAAATGCTATTAGAATTAGGAGATAAAAAATCTAAACCTATTTTACAAATTAAAATATAGGGAATAGATTTAAATTTAATCATAAACGCGCGGATTCTCGGGTTACACGTCTTAAACTTACTACGTTCGTTATAAATCATAAAAATTTATTTTTTCTTCGGCTCGTCTTTATTTAATTTTTTAATTTACTGATTTATAATTAAATTGCTATTTTATACTTTTCTATTAAAGAATAATAATTGAAATATATTTGATTAATTGTATTACGAGAAATGCTATTGGTCAAGAGGATTCTCTGTACAACATCGTGATTCGTCGATTGATTGATCCAATCGGCTGCATTATCGTGAAGGATAATACCAAATTGACACATCGATATACGTATATCGTTCTCTTAATTACAAGTAATTAAAATATTTTTATTTACTTTCATCTTACTCCTGTATATCGGTAGATCGTCGAATTCACGATTTATTACGGTTTATCGTTAGCAAGATTGGATATTGTCACGTTTTAAGAAATATTCGTGACGAAAGAAAAATGACGTATCATTGACGTAACATTAAGTCCTTATATTTATCGGATATTTTAGCCTTTATTTTAACATATAGGCCACTTTAGGCATTTATTTTCGTGATATTTATTTAAGAATTACAAGTTTTCATTGTTTTTAAAGCACTGTATCGTATTTTTAACAATTCGATATTTTTCGATAATAGATCGAAAAAATTACGTGTATTTAGGTAGGCCATGTTACGAGGCAACGTTATGCGCATGCGCGATGGTAGTACCTTAGACGTCTTGCCGATGAAATTATCGCCATTTTGGATTTGCGTGTTCCGACAGGTTGTAACGATTTCTTATCTTCCCCGTAATTAAAGGTAATTAATATACTTTTTCCTAATCTAAATCATCTTCCAATATGTCAATCGATTGTCGAACACAAAATTAATAGGAGACCGTGTTAGCAAGTTGAAATATCGTCGGATTCAAAAGATAATCAGTAAAAATGTCTTAGCGTATTCGTGGTACTATTGCGTTATACTTACTTCAACGAATTTTCTACTCTTATTTTCTTAGTATCGATACTTTTCTCGCTATATAAATGATCCTTTAATTAATATTCTTTCATTAATCAATCGTCATTATTTATATTTTGTATTATATTCAATTTTCATATGTACATACATATTACATATGTATGAATATCATCTATGTATGCGAACATATACACATAAACACGTAATTCATTTCAATTGAACGATCTTATATTTTTAGATTTTCAAGAATTCTAACAAATGTATAAACGTAACTTTATGAAACGTAATTTCTAAGAATTCTACCAAGTAAAAATAATATATATATACATATATATATATATATATATATATATATATATATATATATATATATATATATATATATATCGTTAACATTCGGTATATAATAACAAGCGAGCTGTAAATTTCTAAGAATTTCTCGAGCCGAGATCGCGACTAAAACAATCGAACGTTCGTACACCTTTAAGGTTAGGATAGAAAATTAGAAATATATGTATTTCCAAATGTAATACATATGTACGTAAATATCCATGGATATCCTTCGTTTAATTTTCTCGAAGATACATACGTATTTAAATATTATCGAACATTTTAATACATATTGAAAATTATTCTTATTCATTTAATATCGTCATATAATCATTATTACATATTAAAAGTATAGACATTTTTTTTTTTTTATTATTATTTTCAGATAATTCCAAATGAGTGAAGTCTATTTTGATTGAATTATTCTAACGAAGCTTAGAATGCTCATCGTCATTACAAGTTTCAACGAAGATTTGAAAGTAAGTGAATTTCCTTTTAATTAAACATATCTACAATAATTTCAACGATCGTTCGTTACGACAATGACATTAATAATTTTAATTTTGTTATTTTTCAGATGATCATTGATTAGCCATGCGCGATTTATTAACGAATAAATGAAGCGTTTTAAACGTTTGAAGTAAAAATAAATATATCGTGAAGTGGAAATGGTGTTCGTTCGTCGAATCAATTCTGTCGTTGTTTTCACGATTGAAATTAATTTTTAAAAACGTGTATGTGCTCGAATCGATTGCGCGCAATGCAGTCGTTTATAAAGTCAATATTTCTTCGTATTAAGTTTTAGTTTTCATTTATTGACAGTGTCGCAGTGTCTTTACATTATATTCGAAGAATAAAGATCCACGGTATTAAATTCGATAATCAATCTTGTGATCTGTAAATAATTATTGTGCGTTAGAGATCAGAGTGCATCTCCCTAGTAGCAGTTGTGAAGGAGTGTTTTGGAGCCATCAGAGAACTTCTTAAGTAGTAAGTGAGAAAAAATTTTTAAATATCTCAAGTACTCATCATGACTCAGATTCGAATAGCGACGAGCTATCATCGGTTGTAATTTTTTCTTTTTTTTTTTTTTTTTTTTTTTTATCAGACTGTATGAAATATATGCGGTTTACGTATCAAATAAAATCAGAGGGGAGTTCGATCGGAGACATGGAGAAAAAGAAAAAAAAAAAGACAAAAAAAAGAAAAAAAAAGAAAAATAGAAAAAGTAGAGATCGAAATAAAAAAATAAATAACGAAAGGAATAAAATAAGATTTATAAAAAAAAAAAAAAAAAAAAAAAATGCGTATTAATAGAGAAACACGCGTGACTTGAAATTTACGTGGCGTCATATATATACATACATACATATATATATATATATATATATATATGTATATGTATATGTTTATATGACTATAAGAAGAAAATATTTAAATAACGACAGATTTGTCGCAACAACGATTTTCTATCATCGACGTTATATTCGTGACGAATGATATCCCATGAATTCGAGTTTCGTTTCACGGATATCACAGCTTGCCGTTGAGGAGAATTGAGAGAGAAGGACGGTTTAGATCGAAAGGATCGATAGTTCGAAATTAATACTGCTCTATCATAGTAGTAGTGGTAATAGTAGTAGTAGTAGTAATAGTAGTAGTAATAATAATAGTAGTAATAGTAGTAGTAGTAATAGTAGTAGTAGTGTCGTTCGTGTTCAGAACCGCGAGATTCGCTAGCGTCATTTATGTACGTAATGCCGTCGCTCGTAAAGGCGCGTATTAATACGAGCGACTACACGGTCTAATTGCAGCGTTTCCAGTAAACCATAATCATAGAGAGAGAGAGAGAGAGAGAGAGAGAGAGAGAGAGAGAGAGAGAGAGAGAGAGAGAGAGAGTGACAAGGGGAGAAAGGAGGATAGAGAGTTTGACCAAGCGAAGGATTTATTTCGTATCTACCGGTACGCTCGTGGGTAATAATTAATGCGCGAACTGCGTATCGCTAGTGAGACTGAACGAACGTTTGCGCATTATATGAATATTTACATACGGGAAAGTCTGACACTTGAGCTATATAATTACCGGGAGAAAAACCGATAAAACACTTTATCGAAACGGTTCTGAGCAACTTTGTTCAACAACAAAACGATATATAGGTATGGAATAAATTTGACTTGGAGGAGGAATTTTTTTTCTTCTTCATTTTTCTTTCTTTATTTCTTTCTATTTTTTTTTTTTTTTTTTTATTGTCGATTCTTTTCCCTTAGAATTTAATTATTAAATTTTGCCCTATATCAATTATTAATATTTGACAATTGTGCGATTTAAAGCTGTTAAATATATTTTTGTTGTTGTAATGCTGCGCGACAGGATTATATGTATGTCCTCCTTTGTTCATATAGTTTTTTTTTCTTTTTTTTTTTTTTTTTTGTTTAGATATTATGGCTTTTTATCTCTTTGATTGTCAATAATTTTGTATTCGTATAATGAAATTTCTCAATGTAAGTTATATTTGAATTGGGAAGGTGAGAAGTGGGTGGTTAAGTATGATCATAAGTTTCATTTTAATAGTACAGTATAATTGTACTATACTGAATATAATTTTTTCTTTCTTTTGTTCCCATTTTTTTTTCTTCCGTAGACAGGACAAAAAATTAGGTCGCAGAGGGATTAATCAGGGAAAACGAGTTAACTCTTCGGAGAAGATTAAATTTCTCTCGCTATAAAAGAATAGATAAATCATTAGTCTCTCACTATTCTTTTCTTTTCTTTTCTTTTCTTTTTTTTTTTTTTTCTTTTTCTAAAAGAACTATTATACTTTCTGCGATCTTTATTTATAGAATTTTCTTTCTTCATTCGAATCTTCTTGTTTACTGTTACATCAATAACATTTTTTACGGATGAAAAATCTTTCGGATTAATGGATTAATTGGTACAAGTGTTACGAAATAGAAAGATTAATAATATTATATCAGGATTTAATTCATATTTCATTTATTTATTTGAGATCGTTAATGTATTAGAAAAAAAATTATTTTTACTATAAGTATAATGAAATATATAAGAGACATATAAGAAGATATATAAGAAACGTATAAAATAATATATATGATAATACATATACATGAAATATATAAATATATATTCTTTTCTTTTTTTATTTATATATGTTAAAATTTAATGAAATTTTTTGAAACATTATAAAAGTTTTTAAAGTCTGTAAAAAGTCGTTAAAGTTATCACCAGGGGATGGAGTTGTCGGTTTATAGAAATTTGTTGAGTGAAAGGGAAAAAGGAAAACGAGAAAAAGAAAGAAAAAGAGGGAGGGAGAGAGAGAGAAAGAGAGAAAGAGTAAAAGAGAGAGAGAGAGAGAGAGAGAGATTATTCGACTTTTCAATCTCGTTTCGCCCGATCGACCCGATTCACTTTGCGATCCTAATCACCCTCACTCACCTTCAACGTAGTTCGCGATTCAACGCGACTCGAAAGCTTTTTCCGCGTGAAAAGTGAAAAATACAGAGTAGAAAAGAAAAAGGAAGGGAGTGAGAAAAAGAGAGAAAAAGAGAGAAAAAGAGAGAGAGAACGTTTGAGGGCGATGTAATTAAAAAGGCAAGTGAGACCGTATCGCGTACGCGTCTTGGCCGTTGCCGTACAAATTAAGATTTGCAAAAGTCTGAGAAGTAGTCGACACTAAGAGAGGGAGAAAAACAGAGACAGAGACAGAGAAAGAAAGAGAGAGAGAGAGAGAGAGAGAGAGAGAGAGAGAGAGAGAGAAGAGAAAGAAAAAGAATATGGGTGGTGATTGCTGGTGGTACTGGTACTGCCTCGACTTTACCTATTGCGTCGTTTTACAGGAGTACATTGGATATGAGAGTGAGTGGGTGAGTCAGAATGAAACAGAAAGAGAAAAAGAGAAAGAGAGAGAGAGAGAGAGAGAGAGAGAAAAAGGTGAGAAACCGCCGACGGGGAAAAGCTGCGACGTCGTTAGGCACCCGACGGGTCATTAGACGACTTAATGCACCGTATATGAATTTTCATTACGGCGGCCGTCGTTGGAAGCAAAACGCGAACGCGGCCAGCTTGACACAGAACGCGGCAAAAGTTGTCGGCTCGGCGTAACAAAGCCGTGGCCGTTCTGTCAGACAACGAGTAATCTCGTCACGCTTTAAATCTACCCCTCGTCCGTTCATCCCCCTTCCCTTTCTATCTCCATCCCCCTTCTCCTCCTCCTCCTTCTCCTCCTTCTTTTTCTTCTTCCTCACCATCTTTCTCTGTCTCTTTTTTAATATATATATATATATATATATATATATATATATATATATGTATTTAAACATAGATTTATATATATATATATGTATATATATATATAGAATCTCCGCTTTTCCTAGGCTTCCCTTCCTCGTTTCTTCCTTTTTATATTTCTTTCTTTTGCCAGGCGTACCCTACTACTACTACTACTGGTACTACTTTTACTACTACTACTACTACTACTACTATTACTACTACTACTATTACTATTATGCCTGAGGGTAGACAGCGAAACGAAACTCGGAGACCCCGGACTGGCAGAAATTACATTCCCTCGTGGTTTTCTTCGTGAGAGAAGTTACTCGAGTGCGACAACCGCTTTCGTGAACCGCTTCGCCAATGGATTCGTAAATTCGCTTCCCGGCCGTTTCTCTTTGCGCGGCCGTGCAAGCAACTTGTATTTTCCTGAGGAACCTTTTTCCATCCTTCTCTTTCTCTCTTCTTCTTATTCTTCTTCTTCTTAGTTTTTTTTCCTCTCTCTTTCTGTTCTCTTTCTGTTCGTTGTTACTTGTGTGTATTGCAATTTCTTTCTTTCTTTCTTTCTTTCTTTCTTTCTTTCTTCTTCTCCTTTTTCCTTTGTTTTTTTGTTTGTTCGTTTGTTCGTCCTTTTTTTTTCTCTCTTTTTTTTCTTTTTTTTTTTTTTTCCTTTCTTTCTTTTTCGTCTTTCTTTCATCCCGTCTATGAACTTCCTAGACAGTCGATTAGGGAGAATAGTTATTTTTCGAACTTTTCAATTCCACACTATCGTTTGTTTGATTGAAATTTTCTCTCGAGTTTCCTTATTTCCTTCTTTTTTTTTCCTTTTTTTGTTTGTTTTTTTTTCTTTTTTCTTTTTTTTTTGTTTTTGTTTAAGTAAATCCAAAATAAACTTAACAAACTTAAGGCTAGAAATACGAATATGAAAAAAGTGAGATGGTTATAAACTCTCTACTGACTTATGTCCGGCTTTTGAATTGTTTGTACTTGAAATTGATAAGGATGAGTAACTTTGAGTATATAGTTAGAAAAAGAAAGAGGGAGATAGATAGATAGAGAGGGAGAGAGAGACAGAGAGAGAGAGAGAGAGAGAGAGAGAGAGAAAAATAAAGAGCGAGAGAGAGGGAGGGAGAGAGAGAATCGAGTATACGAAGGGGGTAAACGTGAACCTTACCGACCCACCAAGGGGATTAAGAGGGATGATAGTTGTAAAAGCGCTTTGCTAGAACTTCCTCCTCCGAGAGTGAGAGACTTTACTCCGTTCAACTTTAACTTACACGTGTTTCCCGCGCAAACGATAAAACTTTTCGCGGTCGAATACGCGTACTGTAGAACGACGATAACCTGCCTTAATGGCATTTTGCATCTCGAGAAACGTTTCTCTGATGCTACTTCTAACTACTTGCTTCGATTCGTGATGATAGTAATACAACTTGACTCTGGGTTAATTCGATTTTGGTGAATTTAATTACCCCGAGAAATTTCGGCGATAATAAATGATTTTCATTTCGTCGATGCACCTTCAATTCGTTTTATCTTTAAAGAAAAAAATCTTTTTGATCTTGAATAAATTAATTAATTAAAAAAAAAAAAAAAAAAACGAACAAACAAAATTATCTTAACGAATATATCATTTCTATCTTTTAATAGAATCATTTTAATATTAATGTGAAAAGAATGTCACTTTAATATCGTTACAAGGTGACGTTTCATCCCTTATATGTGTTATGTTTCGTTCGAGCAAACATTAAATATTTGCAAGAAATTTAAATTTTTATTATGTTGTTAGATAAATGAAAATTCGTTTCGTTTTAATGATTCGTTTTAATGATTATTTCCAATCGTTTTAAAACACAGACACACACAAACACACATATACAATTTTTATATCACATACTTTCTTTTCCTTTTTTTATTTTTTATTTTTTTTTCTTTTTTTCTTTATCATCATCCTCGTCATGTCATAATTATTTCTAAGAGTTTTAATAAAGATCATGCTGCTTGTCGGTCTAGAGTGAAAAAGAAAGAAAAAGAAAAAAAAATAAAAAAGAAATATGAGAAAAGGAAGAATTTATGTTTTAATTGAATATTACGAAGGTCTTATGCGGATTAAGTTCTCCATTAAGCTTCTTATCAAGCGACGAACGTTACGAAGAACAATAGAAAGAGGGGGGAAAGAGAGAGAGAGAGAGAGAGAAAGGGATAATGTGTGCGCGCATGCGTCTTGTTCATGTGTGTTTGTGTGTGTGTGTGCGTGTGTGTATTTGGATGTACGTAAGAGAAAAGAATATAAATCGTTTAAACCATATTAGTTCTATATATATATATATATATATATATATATATATATATCCTTCGGTGTTAACAACATGATTTCTATTCAAGCAACGTCCAACTTAGTCCTGCAAACTAACATTATCTTGAAATTGTATAAGTTCAACAGTTACAACAACTCTAATGGTACGTGATCGCGAGCGTGATAATGCGTTCAAGAGGGAAACCCAAGCATTATATGCATATGCTCGAATTTATGGTAGAGTACACGTTATTACGATTCCAAGTGGAAAATTACATCTTGCGCGATGTAGATAGATACATGTAAGTATACATATACGTATCTAAGTACACACACATATATATATATATATATATATGCATATATATATTTATACTTACGTATGTACGTAGGATATTACACGGGGGCACGCGCGTTGTGTTTCATGTTACATTGAATTTTCTAACACACACACACACATATGTATGTATGTATGTATATATGTATATGTACACCTATATCTTCATTGACGTACACACATGCGATCGAGAAATATCTCGATCCATTGTGAATACTCCAACTTAATCTCGTACTATCTCTATCTATCTATTTGTCTATGAGGATGTATTTTTGTCATTTGAAATTTCACGACGAAACTATATAATAGTATTCTGATGAGAGAGAGAGAGAGAGAGAGAGAGAGAGAGAGAAAAAGAAAAAAAAATGAAAGAAGAGATGTAACTTTTGATTGATCTTATCAAATATGGATATGTATTTTTAATAATATTTAATTATATGGTGTTGTAGATATAATATGGCATTATGTAATCTAATCGCAATCTTTAATTCGATTTTTTATAATGCTACGTAATTTTGATATAACACTTGTAGATACATTTTATTAAGTTCTTCTTTTCTTTTTTTTTCTTTTCTTTTTTTTTTTTTTTTTTTTTTTTTTTATTTTACGGCCATTCATTATATCAATACTTATGTCATATGCGATGATTTTTAATATTTTTTTTTTTTTATACTTACTTTTATTACAGAACATAATTATACTAGTGAATATAATACTATCATAATTGGTATAATACTATTATAATATTGGCACGATTATATAACGTTAATGTCATTTATATCATATTATTATCAGTAATATCAATATTTAATAAATTAGTAATTTAGATGAGATAAAAAAATTTCAAAGTGATTTTACAAATTTATCAGACTGTTAAACTATAAGCCTAATTATACATCTAGGAACATTTGAATCCCTGTACTATATATATATTACTCTAGTATTATTCTCTGATATCGTATAAATAATTGAAGTTCTTTTTTTATTTATAAAAAAAAAAAAAAAAAAAAAAAGAAAAGAAAAAAGAAAAGGAAACTCATATAATTATTATTAAGAACAATTCTTATTATTTTTAAAATGACAAAGAATATGATCTATCATTAATTATTTAACGATCATGCTATAGTATATGATTTTTAAGAATTTCATTATGAACTTTGTTTTTTTGAATATGGAAGACAATGCAAAATTTTCATCGATTTTCGAAAAAATTCGATAGATAAAAGGAAGATAAGGAACGTTCTTACTCCGTGTGGAACATTATTCGCAGGCTTCGCGTATGTTTGAAAGCGAGTTCCCTTGTTTTATGGCAAAGATAATGCAAAGGAGGTCTTACGATATCGCGTTTATACGTCTCTTGCACGTGCAAAAATGCATCCTTTTTATCACGCATACACTCGACCTCGTTGTGGCTAATCTCTTCTCGGCAAAAAAATTAACAATGGTTTAACGTATAAAAGAAAGGTATGGGTAGTATAGCAAAAAAAAAAAAGAAAAAAAAAAAAGAAAAAAGTATGATCAAAAGACATAAAAAAAAAATATGGTCAATAAATAACATCTAATAAAATATTTCAAAGTACTGATAATTAATCATTTTAAATGATTTAATGATTTATAATACTTTTTATATACTATATATTTATATATTATATACTATATACGTTTCATATATCACATAATATTATTTTGATTTTTGATTTTGCCCTTATTTTGCATATTTGTTTCAAGTCTTTATGACAATTAGTTTCTAAGATATTCCAATGTAAACGTGAGAAAACGTGATTATTAACGTGATATAATTTGTTTATTTAAATAATTTATTAATATATTTAATTTTATTAATTCATCTTAATTTTGAATTTTTTTTTCTATCGAAAAAGTTAGATAAATTTGGTTCGTAAAAATTCGTTTAGAAAAATTGTTTATAATAAATTGTTCGTAACGAATTGTTAATTAATTATTGACAATATGTTGAAAAAAAAAAAGAAGAAAAAAATTTTGCCCCTTTAAAATGGCATTTGATTCATTTCTCTAGAATTTTTGGTACCTAAGATATTTCCATATAAATGGAAGGAATTTATGTTGACACACTGACCTATATATATATATATAATTTCATTCAGTTTAACTCAATAACACAGTAACCTATATAAATTCTAAGAATTTACGTAGTAACCAGCTGATCAAATTACTATTACTATACTATTACTACGAACAGCTGTGTTATATGAATTATGAATGAAAATCTTTCGAAGGTGATATCTTTAGAACGAAAAGTCGTAGAAAATTGAAACAAGTATCGTTTTCAAATATAACATATTCTTTATTTATTCAAATATTGCAACAATGATGATTGTTTATAATAACATCGATTTTTTTTTTCTTTAAACAATTTTTCAAGACGGAATTCTTTTTTTTTTTTTTCTTTTCTTTTCTTTTTTAATAAGAACATATAACTATAATGAAAATCAATTCAATTTTAAATTATAACTATGTAAGTTTTATTTTGTTTATTTAAAATGAAGAAGATAAAAGAACGAGAACTCGAAAGATATCTCTTATACGAAATGATTACTATTTACTTTGCTATTACACTTTCTACAGTTTACTGATATCTTTCTACATAGTTTCTTTAGTGATATTTAAATAAATAAAAAAAAAAAAAAAAAAAATATTCTCTATATTAATAATTTTTCAACAATATATTATTGATCTTATTGGATTAATTAATTAATATTCAAACATAGTTTAACATTTTTCCGATTAAAATCAATATTATTTATTGGCATTATTGAATTTATTCGTTTTCGTAGTTATTGCAAAAAAATTCCAATATTTTTTTATTACTTTTAATTAATTATCAATATTTTAAATACAATCAACTTATAATCCAATCGAAATACATACATAAATACATACATAAATACATACATAAATACATACATACATACATACATCTAATTTATCTTTATTTTCTCTTTTTATTATTTCTCTTATTATTTTCCCTTCTTATTTTTTTTTCTTCAAGGCCGTAGTTAAAGATCAGAGGAATATTTTTCTTATCTTCGTTCCTCCGTTTCTTCAAATGACACAGGATGGTATTGTAATCTCCATGATCTCGAGTCGATCTATTTTTCGTCCTTTACATTTTTTTCTTCCTTTTTTTTTCTTCTTTTTTTTTTTTTTCCCTTTTTTCACCTTAAGAAGATCTGAGGTCTAAAGAAGAGAGGGTAAATTTCTTCGTCGTCTACTTTCCTGATGATAAACGATGAAACGAGAAAGATAGGTGCGACACCTTGCAAAGTCAATGATCTCCTTTTATCTCTCGTAAATCTTTGTACCTTGCAGATGTCGTGCAAACTACTTTGAGAAAGAAACTCGTTGTAATAGATTCGTATTACGTTCGAAGATGATTTTCTTCTTTGAGAAATATATCCCCCCTCCTCTCTGTCTGCCCTCCCCCCAAAACACCCCTATATCCCCTGCTCATCCCTCGTCCCTTCCCCGTGCCCGCCCTTCGTTAATTATTCATCCTTTTGAGATATTTCTACTACTTCTTCTTCTTCTTCTTCTTCTTCTTCTTCTTCCTCCTCCTCTTTTATTTTTTTTCTCTCTCTTCCCTTCAATAATATCGATCATTTCCCGTATTTTCTTTCTATTTTTTCTCCTTACTATAAATCAGAAGAGCTCGTAAACGATATCTTAAAAGAAAAACTTGAAAGTCACGAAAAAGTCGTAGTTTAACTTTTACGAAAAACCAGAGAAAGGAAAGGATGAAAGGAAGAAAGGAAGAAAGTGAGTAAGAAAGAGATGTATGCTATGATTCGCGTGAACCTAATTTCCCAGGTATTGAAATTCAATCGAGGGGAAGAATTGTCGGGGCGTTTGGCGCGTCGAATGGAAGTGAAAGATCGCAAGAGGTTATATCGTGAAAGGTAGAAAAGGGTTGGGGGGTGGGAGGAGGATAGAAAAGTGACTTGTTTTCGTTGTGCACGCCTTACTGCATCTATCCACTTTCTCTTTTTATATAGGGAATCATTTTTGTTTCTATTAGATTTTAGTAACTTTTATTTCAATGGGAAACAAATTTTTGTCATATTCTTTTCTACTTTTTGTTTTCCTTCTTTTTCCTTCTATCCTTTTCTCTTTCTCTCTCTCTCGCTCTCTCTCTCTCTTCTTTTTTTTTTCTCTTTTCCTTTTTTTTTTTTTTTCTTTTTCTTAAATCAACAAACGTATCGATCGAATTGAAATGAATTTAATACGAAAATATATTTATAAGAGAAGATTATTCATCGTGACGCGGTTTGCAACAATGTTACCAGAAGGCTATATACTCTCGTTTCTCATTTCCCTTTCTGTCCTTCTTCCCGTTGTTGCATTCCCTATCAGTTTTTAACGAAGACGTTATCGACTTTTCTCCGATGGAAAACCGGAGGTTAATGACAAGCTCCTCCTGTAGCGAGGAACTCGTATTCCTAGAGAATATGCGATCAGGAAGTCTCTTTTGTAAGTCATGAAACACGAACTCGGAGACATCATTGACGTTTACGATCTCTTTCTCCTCTCTCTCTCTCTCTCTCTCTCTCTCTCTCTCTCTCTTTCTCTTTTAAACATTATATCATTGAAAAGATACTTTGAAAGTTGAAAACTTTTGATATTACGATAGGTATCTAATTATTTTATTTCTCTACAACAATCTTTTTCTATTTTCAAATGCATTCTCGTTAAAATTAATGATTAAATTAATCTAATTTAGTAAGTGCTATCGATAGGCTATTTTTATGAATTTTCTTTCTTTCTTTCTTTTTTTTTTTTGTTTATCGAGACGTTCTTTATATTTGTCAGTCGATTTTTTGTTCATTATTGATTTCGTTTAAAAATTAATATCGTAGGGTTTTTTTTCTTTTTTTTTTTTTTTTTTTAATTAATTAATTAATATGGTAATCTTTAAAATGATCCACATGGACAACGATACATCGTAAATATCACATTTAAAAATGGTTTCTCTTGCATGTGGTTAGATAAGCATTCGTTGCGTCACTTTGATGTTTTTATTTTCTTTTGCTCTCGTTGAGAATTATTCTCTTGGGGAAAAATGTTGGCCGGTCTGTACCTTGTTATGAAATCATTTATAATTGATTTCTCCCTTAAACCATTTTATTTTTCAAATACTCGGCAATAATTTCTTCCGCTAGATTTTCCTAACGTAAACACGTAAAACGCGATACCTTTTATTTTTATTCAAGTGGATGTATATAATTATTTGTTTATATTTGTAAGAATATTTTTGTATGAGCCTTAGATCTAGAAAGTGGGTCAAGTTCATTTGGTGACAAAAAAAAAAAAAAGACATAATTAAAACTAATTCTTATTACAAATTCACATAAAGTTTATGTTTATATTTACATAAAAAAAAAGGACCATTTTCAAAATCAACACGGCTCATATATAAACATGAAATATTAAGAATTACAAAATTGGCAATTACAATAGAATGCATTATTAAAATCTATTGTAACGTTGAATTAGATATCAAATATGATAATCATCGGATTATTATTTATTGACTTTATTTCTTATTTATTTATTATATATTAAGTATTGAAAAGTCTATTATATATTTTACGAATCGATCAATTATTAATTTATCATAATTACTTTTTAATCGTTATATACGTTAAATACCAGATATCACATGTTCATTCATCGTTCGATCCGTCATTGATCGTTCGCAATGAGATGATCCAAAATGTGCAATTCTTTGAAGAAAGCAGCGAAAGAAGGAAAAAAAAAGAAAAGAAAAAAAAAAGAAAGGAAGAAGAAAGAACAAACGTCGAATAAAATTCGTCATAATTACAAATCTTGTTGATAAATAAAAAATATCATAGACAAATATATCCCCCGATCGTTCGCAATGATCGATATTGTAATATTGTTCGCGATAAAGGGGGAAAAAAATCAAGAGCTACGTTAAAAAAATAAATACAAAAAAAAAAAAAGAACCAAAAAAAAAAAAAAACAAAAACAATGAAACAGAAAGCGAATGAAATAAAAGGAAACCTATTATATCAAAAGAAAAGAAAAAAAAAAAAAAAAAAAAAAAAAGAAAAGGAAAGAAAGACAAAAAGAAAATAAATAAAAGTAAAAAAAAAAGATCTATACTATTATGAGTTCGCAAGAGGAAAAAAAGAAAATAGTGGAAAAAGGTTGATGAAATAGTCGAATAGTAGGGGAATGATGGTGCTACTACGATTCAGTAGACAATAGAATTTGACGATACATCGAGGTCGGAACGTGTTCTATAACCGAGAATTGGAATTCTCATATCTTCCCTGTCCGAAGGTAAGCTTCAACGATACCGTTTTGCCATTCTCTGTCTCTCTTTCTCTCTCTCTCTTACACACACACACACACACACACACACACATACACTCTTTCTCTCTCTCTTTCTTTTTCTCTCTCTCTCTCTCTCTCTCTCTCGGTCTGTCTATCTATCTCTTTCTCTTTTACACAATGGACATTCTAGGCGTGACCAAATATAAATCTTCGGTAGTCGCGCGTACCTTTCCTCGCCACGTAGCGGTTCTCCATCGACACGTCCTTCTGTTCCTCCCTTTCCCTTCTCCCTTTACTCCCCTTTTAGTCTCCCCCCCTCTTTCCCCTTACTTCACTTACTGACCAACCTAATCCACCCCCTTTAGCCCTTGTTCCCTTACTATACCACCCATTTTCTCGAGGAAGGACGATAAATGTGTTCCTGAGGGTAGTACTTTCTCTCTCTCTCTCTCTCTCTCCCTCTCTCTCTCTCTCCCTCTCTCTCTCTCTCTCACTTGTTGGCGGTGGCACTCGAGGAAGACCAACGCAAGAATAAATATCTGGATCCGTCGATAGAACAAAACCTTCCATTAACGTTTTCTCCGAACTTTGTTGCTGCTACTTCCTTCGAATAAAAATATTTCGAAGAAATCTTTCTAAACGTATACGCCATTAAAACGTAACTTCGATTATATTTATGTGCTGAGAGCTTGTTAATATATTAAAAATTATAATTGTATAATGGAGAGTAATGAAATCAATTGGCGGTGAGAAAAATTCATTGATTATTTTCTCACACGTAAAAATTATTTCCCACAAGATATATAGATATTATGATGAATATTCTCATATGTATGAAGGTGAGGTTTTTCTTTCTTTTCTTTTTTCTTTTTTTTTTTTTTTTGATATGAAAAATGAAATATGGAAATACTTCGTTTTTTTTTTTCTTTTGTTATTTAAAAATAAATTCAATATTTATAATTCAATACATATACACCTATATATAAGATTAATTGAAATGATTCATAAATTACTCCAAAGAATTTATTATAATAAAATACGATATACATATATATCTATATTTATAAATTTAATAATTATTATATTTTACAATTAAAATTTTTTACTATTCGATTAATAATTAACAATTAATGATTTTTTAATGAAACAGATTTTTTTTTTTTTAATATTATTATTTCCGTGCAGTTATATTAGATTGATTATAATTAAAAATAATAAAACGAGACATCTGTATTGAAAAATCAACTGAATAAATATGACGTATAGAATAACGAAATAGAGAGAGAGAGAGAGAGAGAGGAGGGGAGGGTGGGAAGGGAGGGGATAAGAGGTAAATATAAGGAGAGAATATTAGGTAAAATCTTAATATCAGGAAAATTCACTCGAGTCACTCGGATCGTTTTAACAGCGGATTTGAAAGTTAAACTTTCTACACGTTCACACCGGATAGTTCCTTTATCCTTTGCCCAGGCCATTTTACGTGAATTATCTTCTACGTATGTATGTATCTCTGGGAACTGAGTCGAGCTTTACGACGTTTAAGTCGAACTGAGGAACAAGTTCTTCTTCAAGGATGAGGGCCGTACGACAATAGATAGAAAGTTTGACGTTCATGGGAGAATTTTAAAGCGTAAGTTTCGGAAGAATATGAATGTTTAATGTCACCGGTATGTTCGGTGAAAAGAAGTAGATACCAAAAAAAAAAAAAAAAAAATAAAAAAAAATGAGAAAAGTAAAAGAAATAGGAAAAGGAAGGGCAAGAAACGTAAGGACGATTTCATTTTTCTTCGACAATGTGATCGAATTTAATCGATCCAAAATCGAATTAATTTACTATAATCGAATAAAAAATAGAAATAAATAGTGAACTTGTGTATGTATCGTAAGATATTTGCGATAGAATTTATTTTATTTTTCATTCGTTTCATTTCGAACTATGATAAAACGTAGATGGGGATATTGAATCTAAGAGTTATTATATTTTTTATTTATTTGATTTTTTTTCTTTTCTATTCTTTTTTTTTTTTTTCTTCCTTTTTTTCTTACAATAATGAAATCAATGGGAAGACATGGAAATGTCTTCAATTTAATTCATATTAAATTAAAAATAAAAATGATATCGAAATAATATTTCGTTTTTTTTTTTATTTTTTTTTTTTTTTTTTCGAAAAATCATCAATCTCTTCGCCGAGATAAATTTCATACGCGTCATACATACTTACATATACATATATATATATATATATATATATCGAATGATTTTCGTTTAAGAGTTAAATCGATGATATCTAAAGGATCGATCGATTCAAGATAAATCTAAGGCTAGATATCGATCGACAATTGAAGATTATCTCGTTGATCGACAAATCATTCCTATACAACGATTCGAAGTCGAGTAATCCTCGTTCGATCTGTCTTTATCGATGCTCTAAATCTTTATCTACGTGTATACGAGGTATCTACGTGATGTTCTATCTTTCTCTCTCTCTCTCTGTTCCTATGCATCTATCTATCTATCTAGCTATCTATCTATCTATCTATCTATCTATATCCTATCTATAGGTATTTCGGAAAGGCCAGCTCCCTCGAGCGTCGCTCGTTTCGTGCTACGATAGATCCAAGAGACATCGAATATTACAAGCAACGCGATCACGTTACACTGTTATAAGAGCGACCAATACGACGAACGGAGAAGCTCGATTTTCATGTTACACTATAAAAGACGAGAGATAGATAGAGATAGATAGATAGATACATAGATATATAGATAGATAGAGATAGATAGAGATAGATAGATAGATAGAGAGAGAGAGAGAGAAAGAGGATCTTACAATTCGATGAAGCATAGCATATATTTCGTGAACCCATTAAAGCTGCAAGAATTCAAACGGAACATGTAACACGATAATTGAAAATAATTAAGCTTCCATTCGTTCATACATGTATTTCTCTCTTTTTCTCTCTTTCTACACACACATATGTATAATACATAAGTATAATATATATGTATGTAAAAATATATATATATATATATGTATGTAATATATATATATATATATATGTATATATAATGTATACATCTATCTTTCTCTACTTGTTCATTCTCTGAAGTCTTGAAGGAGTCGATGAACTCTGAAATGAGCGGGAGAAAAACTTTACTTGGGAAACTTCGGCTTCACTCGAGTTTCGAGTAAGTACCTAATTCTCATAAATCGAGTTTTACATTCCACAAGGACGAATTTCTACGGCGGTTATGGCAATTTGTATTAAAAGTCTTTGGGATGAGTTTAAATTAAAAAGAAAGAAGAAAAAGAGAGAGAGAGAGAGAGAGAGAGAAATATCGTAAATACAAATACGATTTAGATGTATTTTTTTAATCATTTTTATTCGACTTAAATATTCAATATTGAATGAATTGAATTCAATCATATAATGTAATATCGAGAGAGTATTTTTTATTTATTTACATATTACGAAGGATTTCCTCGACAAATCGAACAAATTACGTATATACATATACATACATATACATATATATATATATATATATATATATATATATACATGTACACTGTATTTCTGCGATATTTTATAATATCATTCTTCTTTTCGTTATCTCTCATCAAACGAAGTTAAACATCACGAGAGATACGAGCGTGGATCATGGATCACTTTTCTCTCTCTATCTCTCTCTCTCTCTCTCTCTCCCTCTTTCTTTTTTTTTACCATCTCCTTTTTCTTTTTTCTTTTCTCTCTCTTTTTTTTTTTTTTTTTTTTTTTATTCGTGGTGTAAAGTATCCGTTGTACTACTTTTTCGACGATTTTCAAGCTTCCTCTCATAAAAACCGTGCGTTCCTGTGTGTACGGTTAAAAGAGAGAGAGAGAGAGAGAGAGAGAGAGAGAGAGAAAAAGTTGTAAAGAAAAAAAGAAAAAAAAAAAGTAGAGAAAAATATAAAAGAGGAATACGTACACGAATCTCGAGGACGACACCATCACCGCGAGAGTGGCCAACACGAAAAAAAAACAGGCCGCGTGACGAACTATCGGCTGCGACGAAAAAACACTGTTGGGCATTGTCTTCGTTTTTGCTAATAAGCCACTCCACTATCTATTTTTCTCTCTCTCTCTCTCTCTCTCTCTCTCTCTCTATCTATCTATTTCTCTCTCTGCATCTCTTTCTCTCTTTCTCCTTTCATTCACTCACTCTTGTCACAGCTTCAGTCATCGTGGTGCAGTGCATGAAGTATCATTATCGGAATCGCCGAGGCTGAAAGAGAGAGAGA
The DNA here is from genome assembly GCF_910589235.1 of Vespa crabro. NCBI lineage: Eukaryota > Metazoa > Arthropoda > Insecta > Hymenoptera > Vespidae > Vespa > Vespa crabro. Next base: position 2,327,805 of record NC_060973.1, read on the forward strand.
GAGAGAGAGTGAGAGAGAGAGAGAGAGAGAGAGAGAGAAAGAGAGAGTGAGAGAGAATGATAGGGAGAGAAAGAGGGAGAGAGACTAGAAACGGATGGATGGCCGAGAATTGTTCTCTGTTTCCAAACGCATACGTATACATTATCATAGGTTAGAACAATGGGGCCGGAAAGTCGAGTAGCCAACAAATGGGAACACAACCGTATAAGACGAGAGCTTCGAATGATTTGCAAAAGGATATGCATGCGTATCATCTGCGTTCTTTTCTTCGTACGTTCTTTCATGATATATTCACGAGGAATAATCAAAAATGAGTATTATGCAAATTTCGAATATATTTTCCATATCAATGTCCTCGTGGATATTTAGTGAAAAGAAAAGAAATAGGAAGAAGAAAAAAAGAAAACCAAAAAAAAGAAAAAGAAAAAAGAAAAAATGAAAAGTATCATACAAATGTTCGAATAAATGATATTAAATATTCAATTGTTAAAGTATGTAATGTGGAAAATTCAAATTGGAGGAGGGATTTTCTTTCTTTTCTTTTTTTTCTTTTTTCTTTTTTTTTCTTTTTGTTTTTTTCTTCAGAATTCAAAAGATAAAAGTATGAAGATTAACAAAAAAAAAAAAAAAAAAAAAATAATAAATAAAAAACGTATTAATGAAATCAAATATTTTCATTATCATTTGATAATAATCATATATATATATATATATATATATATATATATATATATATATATATATAAAAGGAGCCTCGATCGATTTAAAAAAAGGAATATGCCGTATCATATGTTACTTTCTCGTACGAGTTTCGTATGAAATTCAAGATGAACGATCAAAAATGCATATTATGCAAATTTTTGAGATATTTTCCATATGAATGGCGGGGATCTACAGGTTAAAAAAAAAAAAAAAAAAAAAAGAAAAAAAAAGAAGAGAAACAAAAGTATAGGAAACTTTTAACAGGCGATATTAATTCGTTTATGGATCTATTATATTACAAATGAAAAACACACATTTGTACGTGAATGTATTTATTATTATTATTATTATTATTATTATTATTATTATTATTATTATTATTTGATATTTGACAAAGTGTAGAAAAGTTATTTTTTCGTAATAGTTACAAATAATGTTTAGTAATATTGTAAGAAAATTTTACTTATGAATGGCACTTTAAGGGGTTAATTTCGTTTATTTTTTTTTTTTTACATCTTTTCTGTTACAAATACACACACACACACACACATATATATATATATATATATATATATATATATATATATATATATATATAATTCGATCGTTTTTTAAAAATAATACACCAATAAGATATGAATTCGAATCCAACAAACACATACACGTACACCCCCCATAAGATTGTTTATTCTTATTGTTATACGAGAAAAGAACCGAGTGATACAAAGAATAGAAGGTAAACGTGGATCGTGCTCGAGGACACCCTTATTATTTGTCCACCCTTATTCCTTCTTTCTCTTTTCATACATCTTCTATCTCTCTCTCTCTATCTCTCTCTCTCTCTCTCTCTCTCTCTCTCTCTCTCTCTCTCTCTTCCCCTTTCTTTTCCTCTCTACTTCCCACCCTTTTCTCTTTACTTGTCGCTCACGGACAAAAGCAATGGATGACGAAGGAAAATCCAAGTTGAACGTGTGTTGTCTCCTGATAATTTTCACAGATAAACGTTCCGCAAAAATAAGAACGGAATTGTAAAGGAAAGGAAAAAATTATTATTGAAAAAAAAAAAAGAAAAATAAAAAAAAGAAAGAAAAAAAAATAAAATAAAGTAATTCGTCGATTTTACTTCTTTCGATATTATCATACTTCAAGTATTCCTCCCCTTTAACCCTCTTCCTCCCACCTCTCCATCCATATATCCCTATACCGCATGGTATTTCTCCTTTAAACGTCTCGTCAATGTCAGCCTCGTCGTCATCTTTTTTTTTTTTTTTTTTTTTTTTTTTTTTTTTCCTTCGAAAACATCGAAAAGACGTGGTCTTTTTCGAGCTATCGCCTGACTTATTAACGTTCATGCATGCATATCCACATACACACACACACACACACGCATACACACACGCATACACGTATATTAACGTAGTCGGTGTCGTTTGAAACGTATCGTTTAAAACGCCAAGCGAAAGAGTATTTCCCCCTTTGCACGATTCTACCAAC
>NC_060973.1:2350000-2370000 GCF_910589235.1 Vespa crabro
CCTACCTACCTACCTACCTACGTACCTACCTATCTATCTATCTACCTACCTAGCTACCTACCTACCTACCAACTTTCCTACTCTTATTTACCACAAAGCAAGAGTTATTGTCTCTCGTTATGCACGTTTTCTACGATCCTTTTATGGGTTTCCTTTTTCATTTTTTTTTTTTTTTTATTCCTCTTTTTCGGCGTCTACTAATGACTATTTTTTTATATTTTAGGTTTTATCCTGCCTCTATCACTGTCTCTCTCACTCTTTCTTTCATATTATCCATTATACATCGTTCCAATAGTACGTCCCATGGAGATCGGACTTTATCCTTTTATAAGGAATTATCAAACTGAACCTTACTACTTTTCTCTCTCTTTCTCTCTCTCTCTCTCTCTCTCTCTCTCTCTATTTTTCTTTATCTCTTTGCAACCAACATATGTCAACTATACAAATATACACACAGACACACAGAGAAAGAGAGAAAGAAAGAGAGAGAGAGAGAGAGACAGAGAGTCTAGGATAATAATGGAGGGATAATTGGATGACCTGAAGGATTTTTATAGAAGGCTAAAGGATTGATATTATTGGTAGGGTTTGAGAATTAGGTTCATGGTAAGGACGACATCGTTTCTTCCCTGTCAAGGAGTACGAACGACGATAATAACGATTTATTAACAACGACGAAGAGATGAAAGAACTAAAAAGGGAGAGAGATGGAAAATTAGAGAAAGAGAAAGATATGAACAACGAGATTCTTTAATGTGAATTAAAGAGGATATAGAAATAGAGAAAGAAAAATATAAAGAAGAAGTCCTTAAATTCGAAGGAAGGTATTTCTACATTGAGAAAAAGAAAGAGACTTTCTCTCTCTCTCTCTCTCTCTCTCTCTCTCTCTCTCTCTTTCTCTTTCTATCTGAGGCTCGGCAATGAGAAGAATCCTCCGTTTCTTTTTTGCAAGATGGTTAGACTAGGTCGATGAATAAGGAAGCAGGAAACGAGAGAGAGAGAGAGAGAGAGAGAGAGTGAGTGAGTAAAACGTGTCTCGAAATCGATCGCGTCTCATTTCTTAAAAAGCATGAAAACGTTATATGAATGATTTTACATCGTTACTTGTAATCGATATAATAAATTTAAAGGTTTCATATATTTTCTATCTCTCTCTCTCTCTCTCTCTCTCTCTCTCTCTCTCTCTCTCTCTCCTTTTTTTTTCTCTATCTAGTAATACTACATCATCGTATCCTTTTAAACATCGAAGAGAGTTAACCGAAGAAGATGAATTAGAGAGAGAGAAAAAGAGAGAGAGAGAGAGAGAGAGAGAGAGAAGGCAACGTGGGAGAGGGAAAGGGAGGAAAAGAGAGAGAGAGAGAGAGATAGTTACCGGGAGAACGAGTTACCGTGTCTTTAATTATTAAAAGCAGCTAATTGCGTTCGTCCTCGTATAATCCCGGAACCGATAAATATTTATTATCCTCCATTATTAATTTCCGTTCGTTCCCTTACCATTTGTCCTCTCTTCTACTTCGGCCATTCTCATTCATTTTTAAATGGTACTTGACGTATAGTAATCTTATGAGATGTTATAGATTTTACTTTTACTTTTTCTCTCTTTTTTTTTTTTTTTTCTGTTCTTTTTTTTTCCTCCTTGAGTAAAGGAAAGAAGAAGAAGAAAAAAAAAAAGAAAGGAAAATAAAAAAGACAAAAGAATTTACAAATTTACACTCTTAAACAATCGTAAAATAAATCAGAGAAAAAGTGATTACTTCGTTTTATCTCTATGCGAATTTTCATTATTACTTTTTGTGACTTGTTAGCTAAAAAAAAAAAAAAAAAAAAAAAAAAAAGAAAGAAAAGAACCGAAAAGAAAAAGAGAAAGGAAAAACAAATAAGAGAAGAGAGAAGAAAAATCGTGTAACACCTTATCATCAATTTTTCTTCATTACGTATCCATTTTTCATAGTTTCGTTTCGCCATACATATCTACGGATGCTGCTTTATGTTATATAAAATATTATAATACCATTTTATTACGATTAAATGAATAGTTCAAACATTTTTGCTCTAAATTGAATTAAATTAAAAACGATAATATTATAATAACAATTCATTTTCAAAATTAATATATCTCTCATAATCGAATGAAATTTTATTGAATTACATTTCACGATTATCTGTTTCTTTTTTTTATTTTTTTATTTTTTTATTTTATTTTAAATTACATTAATTCATTCTCTTATAATTAATTCATTCTCATATATATATATATATATATATATATATATATATATATATATATATATATACATATACAATATGATATAATACATTTATATTTGTGTTTGTGTTTGGTAACATAGTACAATGTAATATAATTCTACGTGAAAAGACAAGAAAAGAATAGAAAAGAAATAGAATGGAGAAGAAAGGAAAGGAAAAGAAAAGAATTGTGAAAATTCTAATCGTAAAAGAAAATGTAAAATTTCTGTCGAACGGTATGATATAACCTACAGACTGGCAGGTTTCTAGAAAGTGGTGAAGAGTTGTGACGATGAGACGAAGGAGGAAGATTGAAGAGGAAGAGGAGAAGAAGGGTATGATAGTAGTAGGAGAAGTTGGTGGAAAGGACGACTAAAGGAAAGCGTACAGAAAGAGAGAGAGAAAGAGAGAGGTAGTAGAATTCAGAATCTAGCTGTCATCTCTCGGTACTGTGCAACCTTCCTGTAAGACAGGAGAGGAACGATAAAGGTGAAAAATATTGTTGTTTCCTAGGAGTCAAGGGTTACGGTTCGCTGCTCCTTTCTTCTTCTTCTTCTTCTTTCCCTCAGTCTTCTTTTCCTCTTTCTTATTCGTCGTCTTGTTCACTTTTATCTTACCCAACTATTCCTTCGTCTTCTTTTACTGCATGAACGAACGAGTTCACTCACTCATACTCACTCACTCATACTTTCTCTCTCTCTCTCTCTCTCTCTCTCTCTCTCTCTCTCTCGTTTCTATGCTATTTCTTCGTTCGTTCATTCGTTGGTTCGTTCGTTCGGACAGATTCCCAGGATGCATCCAAAGTCAATTTCGTTCAGCTCGGTTCGCGCGATTTTTCCAATCGGCTGTCGGCTTCGAACAACGGGTCATGGTGTTCGTCGTTAAAATAAAAAAAAAAAAAAACAAAACAAAAAAAAAACAAAAGAGAAAAAAAGAAAAAAATAGAATAAAAGAGAAAGAGAGAGAGAGAGAGAGAGAGAGAGAGAGAGAGAAACACAGGAAAAAGCATGATGCGCATAGGCGACCTCAGAAATCTCCTGAGATTTCTGGATAAGCGTAGCTCCGCGAAAGACGAGAAGGTTAATCTCGACTCCGTTCTACTATTCTCCCTCTCTCTTTCTCTTTCTATCTTTCTATCTTTCTCTCTCTCTCTCTCTCTCCCTCCCCCTTCTCCTTTTTCTTTCTTTCTCTTTCTATTCTTAAACTTCTTTTCTCTCTATTTTACCCAAGAGAGAAACGAAGAAACGTCCGTGGTCGAAAATTTATGGACTGGGTTCCTTCTCGTACCTTTTTCAATAATAATCGCCAGGGAGAAGCTGTCTCTTACATCGTCGAACGAGAAATAGTTGATCTCAAAGAAAGAGAACAAAGGGGAATAATATCCTCCTTGGCAGGTTGTTAATCTTCTAAGCCTTGACGCGTCCCTTTGAAATTACACAGATGACATTACATATGTACGCATGTACGTATATACATGTGTACGTTATATTTCTATCATTGTTTTTGTTTTGTTATTGTTGTTGTTGTTGTTGTTGTTGTCGTTGTCGTTGTTGTTGTCGTTTAGCTTTACACTTTCGTCGTAATATTTATCGGGAATATTTTAAATTCAAAGATTTTCAATCGTTTCTAATCTTTGCCTGATTGTAAATCTTTATGAAAATATTAATTATATTAATTATATTATACTTACAATTGTACATTATTAATTGTACATTAACGTGTTTTATCGAATAATAATAAATTCTTTTAGTTCGTATCATTTATTATTTTGGGTACAAGAGGACGAATCATTTATCATATTTTAATTAATGTTATAATGAAATTGACATTTTATTAATTAGATATTAATGAACGATACGGAAAAATAATTTCTTTCTTTTGCCATTTCCTTTTTTTATTTTATTTCATTCCATTTCATTTGTTTATTTATTTATTATATTCTTTTTCTTTTCCTTTTTTTTTTCTTTTTTCTTTTTTCTTTTTTCTTATAAATCATACGAAACCTCCCGATAGATTCGATATAATTTTTTTCCTTTCATCAGATTAGAAATAGAAAAGAATATTTTTTTAATAGTGAGTATCAACGAAATATCTCTTTTATTTGTTATTCTTCAATACGATAAATTTTTTTTGCTCGAATTATAAATAAACATTTCATATTTTCTTTGATTTAAAAATCTAACGAAATGAAATTGTTATTCGATAAATCTAACAATTATACTTGTAATAATTTTTTTTTATTGTTAGGAAGAAGATATTTTGTTAAAAGACGATATATATATATATATATATATATATATATATATATATATATATAAAGTACAGAAAAGAAAGATTAACTTAGATTATATAGAGAGTTAATAGAATATCTTGTTTGTTATTCTGCAGCATCGCAATCTATCGAAGATCGTAGATGAAAAATGTAAGTACTTAGGATATAACGAGGCTATTTTATCGAGAGATAAAAATGTCATCAAAACGATCTTTTTCTAAACGACATCCTAGTTCTTTATCGTTACTCCTATTTTCTCTTATCCCTTTCTCTCAGTCTCTCTCTCTCTCTTTATATATATATATATATCTTATTTCTTTAATAATATCACGATAAGCATGAGATCGCGTGGAAGGACTTAATGGGTTCCCATGGCTCGGATTACGATCCTTCCAATTCTCTCTTTCTTTTCTTTTTTTTTTTTTCCTCTTTCTTTTTATTTTTTGCGCTATCAAAAAGTTATTTGCCCAATGTCCCTTTTTCTCTAATTTCTTTTTGTTCGTTTGTTTCCTACTTTTCTTCCTACGTGAAAACTCGAGCAAAAAAAACAAAGCAAAACAAAAGAAAAGGAAAGGAAAGGAAAGAAAGAAGGAAAAAGAAGAAAATAAATAGACAGAGAGAAGAAAAAAAAAGAAGGATTGTAAAGGAAGCTACTTAGGGGGTTAGATAACTTTTCAATAAATTAACAAACCTTTACGTGGGAATATAAAAGGGGGAGATAGATAGAGAGAGAGAGAGAGAGATAGAGAGAGATAGAGATAGTCATTGATGCGTGTTGGAAAGAGAAAGAGAGATACGTTCTATTGATAACATCTCGAAAGTGTTGCCAAAAATATGTTCCGTTTTTTTCATCAAAAGAAAAGAAAGAGGACACTAAGAAAATAAAGAAGGAAGAGGAGGAGGAGGAGGAAGAAAAAGAAATGAGTAAAGAAAGAGAGAGAGAGAGAAAGAGGGAAATAAAGTTCGTGTGCTGAGGTTAAAGCTTGCGGAGGAAATTTAAGAGAGAGAGAGAGAGAGAGAGAGAAAGTACAGAGCAGCCAGCAGCACTTGGAGAAGTAATTAGCATAATAAATTAGCCAGCAAATAAAAACGGATTCCACGCACGAAAGAAATCCGGCTAACGACGTCACTCTCTCTCTCTCTCTCTCTCTCTCTCTCTCTCTGTCTCTCTTTCTCTCTCTCTCTCTCTCTCTGTGTCTTTCTCGTTTCCTCTTTTTTTCGTGATTAAGATAACAAAGGCGTCGAATCACAGCAGCTAGTGGCCTTTGTGTGCGAAGAAAAAAAAAGAAGAGAGAGAGAGAGAGAGAGAGAGAGAGAGGGAAACAGAGAGACAGAGAGAAGGGCAAAGGTAGAAAAGAAAAGAAAATGGAAGAAAGAGAGAGAGAGAAAAGATGGCTGTGAAGAAGAAGGGTGGCAAAAGGGTTCACCTTAAATCCGGTAAGGAGCTCCTCGAGAGGTCGAACATCAATTAGCACCGTCGTCATTCTACGAAAAGCTAAGCTTTTCTCTCTCTCTCTCTCTCTCTCTCTCTCTACCTTATCTTTCTTACATAAGTATGTAAACTACATGTACATATGTGCATATGCGAATTTATGGGACACGTCTCTTTAATAATAGTAGATTCACAAACATGTTTGAGTGTTAGCACAGTTGGCATCTGCGTCGAAATGTAGGCAGTACCACTTTTTTTTTTCATTATTAACCATACTCCGTCGTATAATTCTCTTTACTGGAAGGACAAGTATGTATGTATGTATGTATGTTTCAAGAGAGGAAGAAGAAGAAGAAGAAGATGTAGAAGAAGTGTGAAAAGAATGATAATCTTGTTAGAGAATAAGTTGAAATTTGACCTCTCGGTGTCAGCACTTTTTTTTTGGGAAAAAAAGAAAAGAGAAAGGTGGAGAGACAGAGATAAAGATAGGTAGATAGCGAGAGAGAGAGAGAGAGAAAGATAATGATAAAAAAAATCATTACATATAAATATGTATATATATATTCTTTTTTTTTTTTTTTTTTTTTTTTCTTTTTTTTAAACAAGGTACTTCAAAAAATTATATTTTTATTTTATATTAATTATTTTTAAATTATATTTATATTTTATAATAATTATATATATATATATATATGTATATATATTTTCATTCGATTTATTTATTTATTTATATAAATGAATATTTTAATGAATAGATTAATTTAAATTGTAAATTTTGTATTGCCATTAATCAACAACATATGTATGTATCATACAATAGAAGAGAAATTTCATAAATATTTGTCTTTCTATCGTTGCATCAGATATTATCTTCTAATCCTTAGGATTATTATCGTTAAACTCGTATAGTTGTATACCCTCACACTGACCATTTCATGTTTATTAAGCATAAATTCATCCGTGGAAGACGTCGTACCACTTGAAAAGTTAATCGCAATCGATATTCAAACTCCCTCGCGTTTATATATATATATATACATACATAAATATACACACACACACACACACACATATATATATATATATATATATATATATATATATATGAAGGATCATGATATTAAACAACAGCAACAACTGTTGGGATATTTTCAAAGAAATTTAACATAGAGCATTAAAGGACAGAAATACTCATTCATTATGATAGATTCTCACGATAGTTTTCATGTCGCTAAAATATTCTCTATTATTTCCCCCACCCACTCCTCCTTCTTCTTTTACTTCTTCTTTCTTCATTACCATTATAGACGCAAGTATATTGCTACACGTTATATATATATATATATATATATATATATATATATATACACGATTTGTTTTATTGTATCGCGTTGTTCTAAACGAACTCGTTCTATCACTGAAATCACCGCCAGGGCTGTTCACATTCCATGGAAAATTGCGCACCAATCTCGAGAGTCATCGTAGACTTTACGTTCTCCTTAACTCGAAGTTTTCACTTAAACGCAGAGTACATCCGGCGGCCTTAGAAACATACCCTCTGTAAATGTGTATAAGTTTGTATTTGTGTGTACGTGGCTTCGGGTTCTTGCCATGTTTTCTCTGTCTTTCACTCTCTCTCTCTCTCTCTCTCTCTCTCTCTCTCTCTCTCTTTTTCTCTCACTCTCTTTTTCTTTTTCTTTTTCTTTCTCTCTTTTGCTACATCTCAACTTATATTCCTTTTTATTTCCGACCATTCCAAGACTGAATCTTTTCTCATTTTACGTACTTCTCTTTTCGTTATCGTTTTATCAAGGATAGGATACGTATCGAACCAAATTCAGGTTTATTTATATAAATATATAAATATATAAATATATAAATATATAAATATATAAATATATATTTATTTATTTAAATAATTTTATGAAATAACTTATCAAAAAAAAAATATATATATATATATATTTTATCTATAATATGTATGTATATTTATATTTATATTTATATTTTATTATTTTTTCTATTGATAAATATTCATCGATTTTTTAATCGATTTGAAGATAATCGAATAATTCATCGTTTCGAAATTACATTCTTTACTTTCGTTCTTTTCTTTTCTTTTTCGCACTTTTTTCTTTTTCTATTTTTGGATTTGTTCATTAAGAAAGAAAAATCTTAAGAGAGTCAGAGGCAGAGAGAGAGAGAGAGAGAGAGAGAAAATTTAAATATAGAGTGTGGCAAAAGTTCTCAAATGATTTAAAAACAAAAAAATCAATTAAGCGATTAGAAAATTTCATTTCAAGCTATAATGATTTTTTTATTTCGCATTACGAGATTACAAGGACGGCTTATAAAATAAAATAGAAGCCTAACTAGTTAGACCGAAAGATTTTTTAGTTAGAACGAACGATTTTTGCCTCGAATATTTTCTTCTTTTTTTATTTTTCTTCTCTCTCTCTCTCTCTCTCTCTCTTTTTCTCTCTTTCTTCCTTCGTTTTAAGGTTTGTTCGTTTGTTAAGGAAGATAAATGAGGAAAGAGAGAAAAAGAAGATTGCAACAATCGTATTCGAGGTTTGAAAGCTAACGTACCCTTAATCCAGCCAATCAGGAAAGGATCGTACACTAACTGTCAGGACAAGGAGGGATCTTATCCGTCTTGCTTTTTCTTTTTTTTTTTTTTTTTTTTCTTTTTTTTTCTTTTTTTCCTTTTCCTTATTTGGAAAAGAAAACTAACTGTCTTCTTTCTGTTCGCAGTAGTAGTTTTTATCTCTTAGACACGGCCATCCCCAAAAGGCGGTCATTGCCTTTGGCTACTTTTCGCGGTCTGCCGTCTAATTGACCTACTTTACGAGATTAGTATCTATTGTTGTTATACTTTATACCCTCGACTTAATCTGTCCTTTTTCTCTTTTTGATTTTCTATTTTGGTTCTTTGTTTTTAGTTTTCTTGTTTGTTTTCGTTTTTTTCTCGTCTTTTTCTTTCTTTTTTTTTTCTTTTCTTTTTTTTTTTTTCCCAATCATCGAGAATCATTTTTATTACGTAAAATAACATATCCATAGATTATTATTCGATTGTTCTCATTGTTGTTAATAATGTTTGATATTTGTATTATGCGTTTGAATTTATTTGTGCAATTAGATAAAATTATGTTGACACTTTCGTCAGAATATTTTTCATTGTATTAAATGGGATATGAATTTTTTCCTCTATTTTTTTTTCTTTTTTTTTTTCTTTTCTTTTTTTTTTCCTTTTTTCCTTTCAAATTATCCAACTCAAGATGATATTCCTTTAATAAATTTAAACTTATTAAAAATATGAAATATCAATCAGATAAATGTAATTAAATATTTTCTTACATTATTAAATAATAAATAATCAAATGTTTAAATGTCAAGTATCATTGATAATAATCTTAATTATTTGATAAGATAAGACGCGATCGAGGAAAGAAGAAGAACGATTGAAAAACTCGTTTAAGTAGATTGAGTTGATCCATAAAAAGTTTACTCTTGGTGGTTTAGGGATAAAGAGGGGAACAATAGTCTCTCTCTCTCTCTCTCTCTCTTTTCATTTCTCCCTCTTTCTTGCTAAGTATATAACAGAAAGCGATATTTTACGAAGTCACAGATGTATCTGTCCCTAGTTGAGATATATTGATGAGAAAAAGAGGGTGTAATTGAAATTGTTTTAGGATCAGAGAGACTCCCTGTGGAATCGTCGAAACCAAACCGTGAACCGAATAAAACAATGAATGTTCGGGACAAGAGAGGGAAGAGTCTCGTGAAAGAGAAAAAGAGAAAGAGAATGAGAGAAAGAGAGAGAGAGATAGAGAAAGAGAGAGAAAAGGGAGAGAGAGAGAGAGAAAAGAGGGGTGTAATTCGCTTTACTTTGAGAGCACTGCTGCGGTCTTACCCCGTGGTTTAACGAGGGGTAAAGTAAACTAATAAGCGACCGATCGTTTGCCTCTCTGTGTTATTCTCCTCTCGTGTTCCAATACTGCGATATAAACGAGGTTTATTATTTTTTATTTTCCATTTGATCACAGCACACATTTACGTGATCGTAAAACTACACTATACACTCATCGAAGTCATTGATTATTAATTATTAATATCGATTTATATGGAATATCTATTTCTACATTGGTAAATATGTACGATATTAATGACTGGATTGGATTTCAAAATTTGTTGTTTTTTTATATTGTTTATAAAAAAAAAAATACCCGTGATTTTTGTATTCTTTTCCTTTTTTTTTTTTTTTCTTTTTTCTTTTTTCTCGTTTATATTAACTTTCACGTCCCTTGTTTCTTCTTCGTCGTATCGTTTTAAGATTGATATTATTTATATAATTTCTTTATTTGTTTGTTTGTTTGTTTGTTTGTTTGTTTGTTTGTTCGTTTTTTAATACGATTCACGTGTTACAAATATCGTTCATGTATGATTATGTACCAATGCAAATCGTTTATGTATGATTAAACATTGCAATTTGCAATATAGAAAATTAGAAAGTTTCTTTTAAGTTACATCAAGATTTACGTCATTACGATTTTCATTAAAATGTCGGGAATAGATTTTTTGAATTTTTTTTTCCTTAATAAAAAAAAAAAAAAAAAAAACTTCGTTTTTAATCTGCGTCAAGGCAAATAGTAATATACTGCAGAAAATACTTTAGATTGCGAGGTAAATCGTTTTAAATTACAAATCTATCAACAAATTTTTTTCTTTTATTTTTTTTCTTTCTTTTTTTCTTTCTTTTTCTTTTTTTTTTTTTTACGATCCTTTATGCATACCTATATGTACAAACATAAAGTGTTCAATAAAATACTTCAGTTTGTTGGATAAAATCATTATCAAGCTACTAGTCTTTAATGAAAACTCGATCATAATAAAGGAAAAAAAAAAAATAAATAAATAAAAGAAAAAGAGAGAGAGAGAGAGAGAGAGAGAGAGAGAAATAAGAAAGAACTCATCAAGGCGGTTAATAATTCATTTCTGGGTTATACAAACATATAAAAAAATCTACCTTACTTTTCTCAAGGTAGTTTTAATTGCCACATTAATGTCCGACTTATACATACGTACATAGCTTTGAACCCGCATTTACTATAGCTTATTATATCCCGAAGCACATAAAAAATCAAATTCAAACGCAAAAATCTTTGCACGGTCTTAATTTTTTTTTATAATTCTTTTTCTTTTTTTTTTTTTTTCTTTCTTTTCTCTTTTTTCTTTTCTTTTACATTTAACAGATATACTTATCTCAATAAAGCACGAGATTTTAACTTTTTACTCGAACCACAGAATAATTATAATAAGCATCGACGAATGTGTCCCAAAAAAATTACATATGTAAGTATGTTGGTATATTACCGAAAAAAAAAAGAGGAAAAGATTGAAAGAAAGAAAGAAAAAAAAAAGATAATAATAATAATAAAAGGAAAAGGAAAAAAAGATAAGTGTCCTTTAAAATTGCAACGGATGAACGTCCAAAATTCTCTCTCTCTCTCTCTCTCTCTCTCTCTCTCTCTCTCTCTCTCTCTCTTATAGTAGACAATTTGTTGAAAGGTACGAAATATGCGAGAGAGTATGAGTGAGAAAGAGAAAAAGAGTTTGAATAGAAACGAGTAGCTTGTTCTTAATGTGGTGTAATTATTTTTGCGTAGTAGAAACTGAATGGAAAAAAGGAATATGAAAGAAAGAGAGAGAGAGAGAGAGAGAGAGAGAGAGAGAGAGAGAGAGAAATGTAGGAGTAAGGAAGGATGATAAAGAGAGACAGAGATAGAGATAGAGAGAGAGAGGGAGAAAGGGATGACTTTGCGTAAAAAAAACGAGATCAGGCCAAGTAGGAAATTCAAATGGAAAAAGAAAAAAGAAAAAGAAAAAAAGGGAAAAAAGAAAGAGAGAAAAAAAAGCGTGGAGCTTCTCTCTTCTTTTTTCTTTCTTCTTTAGTCACCTCAACCCCAGAGAGACTCTCTTCCACTTTTTTCCTCCCCCCCCCCGCCCTTCTAACATTTCCTCCTTCTCCTCCTCCTCGTTCACCTCCCTTCGCATCCTACTATTTCTCTTTTGTCTCTTTTTATTTCTCTTCATCTCACCTCTGATTTCGAGTAACCTCGCGTTGGCAACCTTTGTCATCGTCCACGACAAATTTGACGTTCTCACATTAATCATGACTCTATTACCAACCCTTTCCTCCCCCCTCCCCCCTTTAACAGCCATAGAGAAACATCCTACGTGATGATTCTTACTTCCTTAACTATACCACCAATTTCTCTCTCTCTCTCTCTCTTTCTGTATGTCTATTTGCCTCTCTGTCTCCCATTAGTTGACCATTTTAGTTGACCAATTGTCGTCTTCAATTTAATATTTCACATCGACTTAATTGGAAACTAATTCTAAACTTTTATTTCACACTGATATTTGATATAATATCATAAAAATTATTTCACAAGAATTTATCGATAATTGTTCGTCGTTGTTTCGAAAGTTAATCATAATCTATGAAAATACGCTTCGTTTTAGGCGCATGTGTTATATATACACATGAGTATATATATACATATATGTCAATATATGATATTATTATTATTATTATTATTATTATTATTATTATTATTATTATTATTCGTAATATATAATAAATAATATCTAAGCATATAAAAATTCATTATATTAGCAATTTGAAATACATAGAGTGAATAAAAGTGAGTAAAAGATAGATAGATGGATAGATAGGTAGAGAGAGAGAGAGAGAGAGAGAGAGAGAATAATCTCTATGAAAATTCAACTCCTATAGTTTCCACAGTATCCCATGGGATCTTACTTCCGGGATGGTCTCTTCCATTCTACCTGCTTGAACGTTAAAAGCCTCGGAAGCTTGCTTTGTACTTGCACTTTATCGTGATAATATTGTTCTTAATTAATAAACTAGTATCGAAACTTTCGTTGTTTGCCCTTAGAGATATTGAATGACAGAGAGATAGATAGTTGGATAGACATAAAAATAGATAGAAAAAAAAAGAGAGATATATCGAATCGAATAATATAATGTTTTAAATTCGTATGACTTTTTGTATTTATATTTCGTAAAAATTCTAATCACCAAATATATATATATATATATATATATATATATATATATATATACACATACACCTACGTAAGTATTTTCAGTGGATTGAAAAGTAAAAAGAAAACAAAAAAAAAAAAAAGAAAGAAAGAAAAAAAAAGGAGAAAAAAATGAATTCCAATAACGTGAAGGATATTAGGTATTATTTTTAGAGATTTTAACGGAGCCGTCGGTATATCCACGATCGAATAATAAACATGACATGCCGAATGGAATAGATTGAATGCAGCACCGAACACGCTCAGAGAATGTCGAGTGAAACAGAAACGATGACGTAACGCGAGCTACCGAATTAATAAAACACGTACTACCGTTTATCCCCGTTGCAAAATTTTGTGAAGGTATTTCGAAGGTAAAAAAAGAGAGAATATATATATATATATATATATATATATATATATATCTTTCAATTTTGAATGAAAAAAATAAACAAATAAGTAAATAAATAAATAAATGCGATCATTTGTATCGATGAATTATAAATAAAATTATATTGTAAATGTCGAATGGAACGAGAAGTAAATAAATTAAAAAAAATAAAAAAATAATAAAAAAGAAAAAAAAAAAAAACAAGAAAAAAATTAAATGAAATTGATTATAATATAGTAAACGAATCGATACAATATTCACAATTACATTTATAAAATATTTATTTAAATCATCAAACCAGTTTTATCGTATTCCATATAGAATTATTGTACAAATAATATAACAAAAAGGACTATGCGTTTATGTATATACATACATATGTATATATATATATATATACACATATATAAAGAGAGAGAAAGAGAGAGAGAGAATATTTCGTTTAATTGAAATCTCGTTGTTCGTTTTCTAACGAAAAAATGGAAAGAAATGGTTTAGTAATGTTTACATTTCATTGTGTTATCTCTATTACGTTTTATCTTGTATTTTCTTCCGTTTCTTTCTTTTTTTTTTTTTTCTTTTCTTTTTTTTTTCTTTTTTGAATATTTACCAACCCACATAATAAAAATTAAATACGCTCGCTTTTCTGTCAATACTTCATGTAACATAAGTTAGTTACTTTTTTAACGATAAAATAAGAAAATCATGATCATCCTCGTCGATCATCGATCATTGTCCTTCTCTTATATATATATATATATATATATATATATATATATATATATATATATATATATATATATATATATATATGATTCTCCAACATCGAGGAGTATAAATTGATACGTTGAATGCCATGTAGGCCAACGTTGGCTCAAGGTAATTGCAAAGTAAGCGCTAAGTAAGAGCAAAGTAAGCACAAGGTAAGCGCAAAATAAGCGTGAAATAATGGTGTAAGGTTAGAACAGAAATAATGGTATATGGGATATCAAGAATAAATGATTATAATAGATGGTCAGAGTACAAATTATGTATGGAATAATGTTTATAAGAGATTCTCAGAATAATGATACAAATGCTGCACAAAGAACATCATCGTTATCATCATAATCATCATCATCATCATCATCATCATCATCATCATCATCATCATCATCATTATCATCATCTTCGTCGTCGTTGTCGTCGTTGTCGTCGTTGTAAATACAATACTGTAATATCATGTAATTTCCACTCTCTGCTCCGACGGGTGAAAATATTAAAACAAAAAAAAAAAAAAAAAAAAACAAAAAAAAGAGAAAAGAAAAAAGAAAAAGAGAAAAAGAGAAAGAAATAAAAATAAGTAATTAAAAAAACTGTCGCATAAATGAAGTAAGGAAAAAATGGAAAAAGGGAGAAAAAGGAAAAGAGATAAATAATATAAAAAGTGAAGAGAAATGAAGATAAAATAATACATGCAGTAGTTAATTAAAGTGAACGTTGAAGTGATTTGACAGGATAATCGAATACCGTGTTCTAGCCTTGAGAAGAAAAGATAATACGTTGCACATTGTAACAGGTAATATTACAACAGTACCGGTAGCAGCAATCTAGTAGACGTTGAGGAGTCGAAAGCTCGAAGCTAACGAGAACTGGTGTTGATAGCTGCCCCCATGAAAATGTGTGTTGGAATCTCTCTCGTGCGACAACCAGGAGGAGGATGAGGAAGAGAGAGAGAGAGAGAGAGAGAGAGAGAGAGAGGATGGGGACTGTGGACTTTCGGAACATCAATTCAGGTGGGGTTGTCTCTACGAACGAGGAAAGTGGAATATTCGCCGGCGTTCATCTACAAGGTCCCTCTTGGTAAAATAGTGTTGGTATCGATGGTATTGGTGGCGCCATCACTTTCAATCTCCAACCCTTACCAATCCTTACCAACCCTCTTCTCTCTCTCTCTCTCTCTCTCACACTCTCTCTGTCTGCTTGCCTATCTATCTCTTTCTCTTTGTCTCCATCTATCTCATCTATCTATGCGTCTAGCTATCTGTCCATCTCTCTCACTCTAACCAAATTCTAATTGGTAATAGTACGGGTCTGAACGTTGGGGATCGCCCCTTTGTTGACCTCCTCTATCTTTCTCTCTCTCTGTCTCTGTCTTTGTCGCTCTCTCTTTCTCTCTCTCTCTCTCTCTCTCTCTCTCTCTCTCTCTCTCTATCGAGCAATTTGCACGCACGCTGCGGGATGGCACACCTCGTTCAACGAGAGCAATTCGACGAGCTCTATCCCCCTTTCTCCGAACACCACCACCTCATGCTAACTCGCTATCCCACCGCTAGTAACACCCCACCATTCAAACCACCCACCCACCCTCTTCTATTACATACTTTATTACGTATTAACGAAATGTTGGTAAATAAAGCGGATATCAGGAGGAATGCTTTCTTTTTTTCTTCTTCTTTCTTTTCCCTTTTTTTTTTTTTCTTTTTTTTTTTTTTTTGTTCTTTTTCCTTATCTTCTTTTTCTCCTTCTTCACCGCGAGCTTCCAATTTCTTTTTTTTTTTTTCGCTTTCTCCTTCTTTTTCTCCTTTTTCTTTCCTTTACTTTTATGATTTTTATTCATATTTCAAAAGAACACGAGAAAACTATTCGTCCTTATTCCCTTCATCCTTCCTTCCTTCCTTCCTTCCTTCCTTTCTTTCTCCTTCGTCGCTTTCTTGATCATTTTGCTTTATCGATCGTTCTTATTTAATTCCCATGTGAGCAATCGTTCGAAAGATATTTCGAAAAGGATTCTTATGAGTTTTTATTTTTTGACGAGGAAACGAGTAATCGCGACGATGTCGGAACGAAATTTCCGGTTTATATCCCTGCAGGAGAACGTTCCTAGGGGTTTACGAGGGATGATGGTTGTCGTTGAAAAAGTCTTACTAGTCTTTTACCCACTACCCAAACCCTTTCTCTCTCTCTCTCTCTCTCTCTCTCTCTCTTTCTCGTAGATAAAACGATCGTTACTTTATACGGATAAATCTTAGTAGAATCGAAGTGGGAGGATCTATAAGCATCGATCAGGGTCAGTTTAAAGTTTCTATCTTGGTTGGTCGTATTTGGCATCGTCTATGTAAACGTACAATGTCATTGTCGTTTGGACTTAACCCCATAAAAAGTGTACTTCTGCACCTTTGACCTTTCTTCGAAACATGCATACACATACATGTGTATGTACGTGCGTACGTGCGTTCGCCTGCATTCATATATATATATATATATGTATGTGTGTGTGCGTGTGTGTGTGTGTGTGTGCACGCACATATATGTATGTATGTATGTATCTGTGAGTATATATATACTATATATGTTCTTAGTAGAAATATATAGTTGGGAATATACGCGTAGAGAGATCAAAATTCAATCTAAACAAATAAAAGAACGAAATGGTTTTGGTTGACTGAAAATGTGTGATATGAGATGAAACTACATAATACGATTTTATTATTTGCACTATCTATCAGGTTCGTTGGTTAAATATCTTGTCATTGAGTAGATACGAAATTTATTTCGAAGGATAATAATACGAAGAAATATTCGATAATCGATTTATTAAGTTAAAAACAATCGATTCCAAATGACACGCGAAAGTTGGAGGTGAATGTTGTTGACATTACGTTTTTTTTTTCTTTTTTTCTTTTTTTTTCTTTTTCTACATTCAATTTCAACTCGAATCAGGGAAAATATAATTTCAGCGTATCGAATATATTTTTTTTTTAATGTTTTTTCTTTTCTTTTTTCTTTTTTTTTTTTTTCCACATGGAAAAAAAATATTCGAAATACTTTTAAAAATCGAAATTTCATAACGCAAATCAAATCAATACGGATAAAAAAGAAGAAAAATTTATTTGTCATAATATTTATATGTTTATCTTTTTTAATTCTTCGAATATTTTCAAAAACATTGCAAATAAAGTCCTAGTATTGGGTATATTACGAATGGACGCTACATGATGATGAAAAGTTTATTAACCTTTATTTAAATATATTTATTTATTCTCTCATTCGTTCGATCTAATTCGATATGTTAAATGACGTAGCTGTAATATAAGTTACATGGAAATTCGAAACGAGATGAGACGAGAGAGCATCGTGTTCTAATTCGATCTCGAAAGCGAAGCGAAGATCGAAAATGTTGAACGAGTCCACTTCGGAGATGCGAACACTTTCCATCGTTTCGTATAGATCAGGTCGGTCGGTTTCAGGTTTTAGCTTTTTCAAGTGGTCGGTACCGATCTATTGATCAATCGATCGATCGATCAATCGGTTTGCCCTCGTTCAACGAATTTGAGACACGGAGAATACATTGAATTGGGTTATATATATATATATATATATATATATATATATATATATATATATAGCTGTCGTATATATCAATACAAAAATGAAGCGGAATTAGTATATAATATATATATATATATATTTCTAGGGTGATAATAATAGAAGATAATCATTCGATGAGCTAATATTGATCAAATGTTTTTTTGTTTTTCTTTTTTTTTTTATGAAAGCTACTAACAAGATTGACTGGTATTAATATTTCGTTGATTCGATAAGGATCACTTGACACAGATTTACCCGCATATATATATATATATATATATATATATATATATATATATATTTGTATATAGATATACGCATTGTATATTTCTGACGTTTATATGATAAAACAAAATATCAGTATACGTTAACAATATAGGATGTGTTAAGAGTTTTTAAGTGATTTCAAAAATCAATTAAACTTTTTCGAGATCTCTTGTTGGACTAATTTCTTTTCTTTTCTTTTTTTCTTTACGTTCTTTTCTCTCTCTCTTTCTTTCTCTCTCTCTCTCTCTCTCTCTTTCAGATTACAAAACTACAAGATCTGTTTGTAAAACTAAAAAGCCTAATTACAAAGCCCTGAAAGTTTCGAAAGAGGGAGTGTGAGAGAGAGAGAGAGAGAGAGAGAGAGTAATTGATTTTCAATATTACCTAAGAACTTTTGATAAAATCTCTGTATTTTTCTTATATAATGGAGAATTATGACAGGCCAACACTAAAAGTTTTCTTATTGTTATTAATTATAGAGGATTAGAGAGAGAGAGAGAGAAAGAGGATCAATTTTTTTTTTGTTATTTTACAATAATAAATTAAGAATTACAGTCAACTTTTAATACATTGAATGATTACTTTTAATTTTTTTTATTTACGAATAATCGTAGAAAATTCTTATCAATTGATTACTACGTTTCCATTGTACATATATGTATATACATCTTCGAATATATATATATATATATATATATATATATATATATATATGCATATATAATACTTATAAAAATGAAATAGAAATTTAAAAGAATATTCGAATAGAAAATATTATCGATGATCGATCGGATCAATCGTCGAACGATTCAAATAAATCAAATTAAAAGTTTAAGTGTTAATAATGATCAATTGGACACGTGATTTCAATATAGAAATATTGGAATCCATTGAAATAGTTTTTAACGTTCATTAAAAATAGAACTTATTATGATTGAAGTTTATAGCATCGTTTTTTAATTATTCTCTTTTTATGGCATTTACATTTGTGGATGATCGAGGTTAAGCGGTCTTAGTGGAATTAAAACGTCGTCGGGGATTTTATGATCATCCGTATATCTAATTCATGGTCCATCGTTATAACATGAAAGTGATAATAATTTGTAATTAGCGTTCTTTAATCCATCCTGATTAACGCCATTTTAATTAACCGCAATGCGTCAAGACGCATATGAAAGAAATACGCGCGTATGCGTTTTCCTTTTTTAAATGGAACACACGTTTCGTTCAGTTACTTCATCTCTTCATCTCTCCCTCTCTCTCTCTCTCTATATATATATATACTACTTATATATACTCTCTCTATGTGTATGTGTGTGTGTGTGTGTGTAGATGTGTATAGGTTCTTTTCTGTTGTCTTTTTTATATTCATATATATATATATATAAAAATATAAAAACCCATACCCATATGTGTATATGTGTGTTTGTATAAGTATAGGTATTTTCTTCTTTAGAATATTTGAATTCGTTATATTATCAACCCCTCAAAGAACCCTTATGTGAAAGGTTTTATTATTATATCATTCATGTATAGAATTTGTGTTCGATGTGAATAAAATGGATTATTGATTTTCTTTTTTTTTTCTTCTTTTTTTTTTTTTTTTTTTTTTCTTTTCTAACGTTAGGAAAAGAGATAGAAAATTTTATTTTTATCTGTCAACATTTTTTTTGACATCGTCTACACGGTCTATACAAATTTATATGAATTGGTATTATGAACGTTTATATATATATATATACATGTATGTGTGTGTGTGTGTGTGTGTGAGTGTGTGTGTCTGTGTGTGTGACAAAAATCCTTTCTGAATTATAATATGAACTCAATTAAAATGGCTGATACATTGATTACAAAAAAGAAAAGAAAATAAAAAATAAAATGAAAAGAAAAAAGAGGATTAACCAAAAGGAGACAATAGTCGTCTTAACATA
>NC_060973.1:2377500-2390000 GCF_910589235.1 Vespa crabro
CTGCCATTGTATTTTATCGTATTTCATCGTACATATTATAATATTTTCATAAGACGTGTAATAATAATTTCTAAGATTTTTTTTATTTGTTATATTTTATTATTAGGATATTACATCGATTGAACATTATTATATTACTCGATGATTAAATTTATTATAATTTCTTTTATATATTTCTTGTCTATAATATTATATTATATTTTGCATATATTATTTCTTATACATGTATATACATATATATATATATATATATATATATATATATATACATAACATTATACAATATGTATAAAACAATATCTATAACATTGTCGTATATTATTTTCACCGTTTACTTAAGTACTTAGAATAATTATTAACAATAAATCCTCTTATAAATATTATTATGAATAATTATTAACAATGGATGAATGAATGAAGAAAAATGGAAAAATGAAAAAAAAAAAAGAAAAAGAAAAAAAAAATGAGAAACGGAGAAACATTACGTATACGTCAACATCCTAAGAATTCTTAAATCCTTTTTTTACGAGTGAATTCGTTCATTCATATAAAAGTATGGTAAAGAATATATACCATTCCGTTATAGTTTCTCTTTCATAGCTAAAAGGTCTTCGGATTGACCTTCGTTCGAGTTCGTATACGAAAAGAGAGACCGAAAGGAAAAGAAAACGTTTAAATCTTTCATGGACCATTTCGTTCGAGAGGGATGACGTCCACGACCTTTACGAGCTCGTATGGCACGTCCTGACTTAAGGGTGAGAGGTCACAACCTGTAATTGCTCACCTCTACCTTACCCATTGGCCACCACCCTTTTCTACCGCTAACCACCCTCCTCCCACTCATATTGCAACGACGAAGCAACACGCTGTCTTATTTATCGAGCGAACTCTCTAGCTAGTTCGTGATTTGCTCGCGTTAAATTTACTATTTTACGAGACACTCGAAAAGTATTATATTTTTCTTTTTTTGTTTTTTGTTTTTTTTTTTTTGTTTTTCTCTTTCAAATCTTTATTTCTCTCTCTTTTTTTGTCTTTCTCTTTTTCAGGAACATAAGATATAATTATTATATGAATTGTATTTTTCACTAGGAATTGTTCTCGAACGAATGAATTTTTTTACATTTCCATGGACAACTCTTCTTTTTTTTTTTTTTTTTTTTTTTTTTTTTTTTTTATTATAGATCCTCTCTCCTCGAAAGAATGAGAACTTTGTACTTGGCAATATACGAAAAATCTTTTCAATTATTTTTAACAAATTGAACATTTTCAACATGAGTCAACTCAATTCAATGGGAATTGATTTTTCTTCATACTTTGTTTATTTATACGTTTTAAATATAAACTTAAATCATAATAAATTTTTTAAACAATACGATAGAATATAATATACTAATATCTGATGTATTAGTAATATCTAACGTTACTAATTATTATTACAAATATCTAATACACATACATGCATGAAAAAAAAAAAAAAAAGAATATAAATAAATTCAATAAAATTGAATAATGTCAATTTATTTAACGTGTTAAAAAAACGTTTCATATAAGAATCAATTTTTCTATACACACACACACACACACACACATGTATATAAATGTGTATATATATATATATATATATATATATATATATATATATATATATGATAATATTTCTCACGTTTTACTATTCGTACCTTTCTCGAACTATTGGCAGAAAATAATTCGTACTTCGTGCAAGTCGCATAATTCAAGAAGATATGGAGGATAGGGAAAGTTTTGCTTTGAGAAATCTAAGAACATTCGAAAAGAGCTTTTTCCTTTCCTCTTTCTCTTTCTCTTTCTCTCTTTTTAACACCAGCAGAGAAAACTGTCGCAAGGTCTGTGATTAATCGTGCTTCCTGAGCCAACCGATACATATAGTTATCCATTACCTCGCACCTGCTCGAAGAACCTTTCAAGGTTGGGTCCTGCATCGTTCTAAGCATGAAATTAATCAACGTTTCTCAAAACGCAATACTACCATCTCCCTTTTCTTTACGCCTTCTCTCTTACTAACCCTCTCTGTCCAATCCCCAACCCCTTCCCCCTCCTCCTCCCGTTTCCTTTCCTCTGAAGCTCTTTACGTTTATTCCTCGACGAACGAGAAATTGCGATCGCCGCAATTTTTCTCTCCGACTTTTACGTCATTCCTAGATTTTACCCTCTCTCTCTCTCTCTCATTTCTCTCTCCTTACCTCTCTCTCTCTTCCTTCCTCTTTCTATTTATATATATATATATGTGTGTGTGTGTGGTATTAAATCACATCGAGAAATGTTTCGTGCGAAATAACCACTAGGAAAAGCTTCCTACAAGAGAGAGAGAGAGAGAGGGAGAGAGAGAGAGAAAGAGAGGGAAAGAGAGAGAGTGCAAAAAGTTTATCTCGGATTATCAGTCGTCCTGTATTTACAAGCAACACCATATACATACAGATTTTTTTACTAACTTCTTACTCCGGCTTAAATTTTTACTTGTTTTTATATTATGTCAATGCGAAAATATATATATACATATATATATATATATATGTATAATTTTAATAAAAACGATTAAAAAGAATATGAAAATACGTGTGAACGATGAACGTTCTTCAAAACCGCGTATAATATTTAACAAATGGTTAGACGAAATTAATCGCAAATAAATTTGAAAAAACCAAACGATAAATTTTTTCTTTATATATATATATATATATATATTTTCTTATATTTTTTATTATCTTACGAAAGGATTATTATTATTAATTATATGAAAAATTAAAAAGTTGAAATGATAAGTAAATTAGAATGGTCAAATGTGCTCGTTAATAATTATTATATCGTATATATACACACGTACAAAATACATTTCACTTTTTTCTTTTAATTTTATTTTGACATAAATTATTAAAATCCTCGTATGACTTCGAACTATTAAAAAAAAAAACAAAAAAAGAAAAAAAAGAGAGAGAGAGAGAGAGAGAGAGAGTAAAAGGAAAGCCGATTAGAGTGATCGAATTGAAGAAAGTCGGTTGGTTACAAAAAAAAAAAAAAAAAAAAAAGAAAAAGAAAGAAAAAAAAAGAAAAAAGGAAACGAGAAAGAGAGAGAGAGAGAGAGAGAGAGAGAGAAAGAGAGAGAAGGGAGAGGGAGTAAGATAGAGGTTTGGTTAAAGAGTAAGGGATGGTGAATCGAAGGGGGTGGTCACGGCTTCACGAGGGTGAAGTGTAGATCGGAAAGATGGAAGGGCATTATCGGAAAAGTGCTCTGGCGCTTTATTACGTGATGTCGAGGACGAGGGCAAACGTTTGTAGCGTATACTCAAATATTTTGCCACGAGGCTGCTTCGAGCCTTCCTTTTCAAGTGGTGGGTGGGGTTAGGGTGGGTTAGGGTGAGTAGGACGATACGAATCGACCTCGGCCATGATGTCCTCTACTACCTTTTCCTCGAGAGAGGATCAAGAGTTCGAGGTGGAGGCTTGGAACAGACCCAGTTTACGATGTAAAATGCGAGAGAATGAAGGAAAAAAGAAAAAAGAAAAAAGAAAAAAGAAAAAAGAAATGAAAAAGGTAAAGAGTTCTCGGAAAAAAAAAGAAATCGATTCTCATATTTAATAGAACTATTTTCCTCCACCCCCCCCCTCCTCTATCTCTTTCTCTCTCTCTCTCTTTCTTTCTCTTTCTCTTTCTCTTTTCTTTTTTTTTTTTTCCTTTTTCGTTCGTTTCAACGAACAAATTTTTATTTCAAAGCAATTTCCTATTTTCGAAGGATTAGAGACGTACTTATTCGTTCGTTAATGGAAATTAATTTTTTTCTTTCGACCGTTCGGACTTCTTTTTTCAATTATGTTTTGTATTTAATGTACCTATGTACATCTGTAAATATACATCTGTCTCTTGTTTCTTTTTAGAATTCTTTTTCTCTTTCTTTCTTTCTTTCTTTCTTTCTTTTTAGATATAACGTAGCTAAATGAAAATTTATTTTTATCTCAATCGTCGAATGATTTTTATTAACGACTTTTTATTATTATATAATATATTCTTTATTAAATGTATAAATATTACTATTTCTCTCTCTCTCTCTCTCTCTCTCTCTCTCTCTCTCTCTCTCTCTCTCTCTCTTTCGAAATTCATTTATTAATATTTCAGTTATTTATTATTCGATGAGTAAAAACGATATTTGCTCCTACATAATAAATCCTTCAAATATTTACGAATGGTATTGAGTTAATGAAAAAAAAAAATAATAAATAAATAAATAAATAAATAAAAACAGTAAATAAATAAAAAAATACAAAATAAAAAATAAAAAAGAAAATTATATTTTTTATATGATTTATATATAATATTAAAATGACGGATTATTGCTTTTTTCTCTTCATCATTAGCTCCCTCTCTCTCTCTCTCTCTCTCTCTCTCTATCTCTATCTCTCTCTCTCTCTCTCATGTTAATTTGAACGATAAAAATTGAAAAAAATGTTATCACAAATAAATTAAAGCATCATTTTATTATATATCTTTTTATTCCTTGATATGATCATCGAACGTTCGTGTCGAATGCTTGATGATGAAAATAAAAAGAAAAGAAGGAAAAGAAAAGAAAAGAAAAGAAAAAAAGAAGAAAGATAAAAGAGAGAAGTAGAAAGGAAAAAAAAAAGGAAAAAAAGGAAAAATAGGAAGGATTCGAGGGGGGAGGGTGGAATAACGTTAAAATATTTTGAAATTCACCATTCGCATGGGAACTTGCTTTTTTCGGTTGCTTGTTTGCTTATATGCATGCGATTCGTACCTCGAACGAATCGTCCATTTTTATTATTGTTGGATGAGCGCGCGCGCGCGCGCGCGCGCACGGCCATGTCGGAAGCAATTCTCGGCATAACGTTTTACGGTAATATCGCGTTTAAATAGAATTTTCGTTTATATGTGAGAATCCGAATGTCGTTCGCATTGTGTGTGTACCACAAGCGATGAAAACGTATCGATGGCTGTCCGTTATATTCTCGAAATGGCGACGGTCCGCGGCAGTTGTTATCGCTACGACCGATTTCAGTGCTCAATTTGGATAGAGGACTCTCGCAAATCCCGGGCATTAATAAATCTCGATTACGTTGGATGGACGAACTCGGTCGAATTTATAAATCTAATAGCTTCCGAAGCATCGCGCCGTAGACTTATAAATCTACCCATTTATTGACATATCATATATATATATATATATATATATATGTATATATATATAATAAATACGTTTATATGTATTAATATATCTCTACGTGTATATAATAAATACAGGGTTGATATCTTTATATATGTATCTATGTGTAATAAGTATATGATTACACATACATCCAATATATGTATCAATACGTTCATAACAAATACGCGTGCGCACGCGTTTATATTTATGTGCGAGTGATAAATGCATGCGTATACAATAAAAACGTTTATGTAGATATCTGTATAAAACTATATATATATATATGTGATAAATGCATACATATGTATATAATAGATATTATGTAATATATTAAGGTCAGATTATATATTTTTATAAAAATACGTATGCCTATGCGTATTGTGTGTATGTGTGTGTGTTTGTGAGTGTATCTATTTATATATATATATATATAAATATAAACAGGAAGTAATTCTAACGTAAAAAATAGGATTTCTCGTTGATATTTTCCGATGGACTCTTTCGACGTTTAATCCTTTTTGAACAAACATTTTTGTAACTTTTCGCGGTACACGGATTATTCTCAACGTTTTTCGTTATGAACTTTGTTTTTCTATCCTCTTATCTACGTCACACACAGTTTTTCTTTTTGATTCAATTTTTTACACGATTTATAATACATACATCCATTTTTATATATTTCATATTCATTTAAAATAGAGATAGAGAGAGAGAGAGAGAGAGAGAGAGAGAGAGAGAGAGAGAGAGTATGAAAAAGAACAAGAGATGAAACGTCGTGTCTGCACGAGGAAAATGCTTCAAAAGGGATCAAAATTCGTGATGTTCCTGCAACGTTTGTACGTTTTTAACAAATACATGTATGCATTCATACATATATATTCGTATATATATATATATATATATATATATATATATATATATATATATATATATACATATTACGAAAACGAGTAAGAGAAAGAAAGATATAGAGAGAAAAAGAGAGAGAGAGAGAGAGAGAGAGAACAAGAGAGGGAAGGTAAATATAAAATTTAATGTTAAAATATATGCATTACAAAGAAACATCATCATTATATGCGATTTAAAAATATTTATGACTATAATGTTTTCTTTACATTTTTTAGTAAAAAAATTTGTTGTTTCTTTTCTTTTCTCTTTTTTCTTTTTCTTTTTCTTTTTCTCTTCTTTTTTTTTTTCTTTCATTTTCTCTTCTTCTTCTAAACTTAAAAAGGAACGTAAAATTTGATTATCGTACATTGCCAGATGGCTTTCTGTTATTAAATTTGTTTTGGTTAATTTAGATGCTGTATCCTGACACCTACAATATATATATATCTCTCTCTCTCTCCCTCTCTTTCTCTCTCTTTCTCTATCTCTCTATCTATCTCTATCTCTATCTCTATTTCTCTTTATTTCGACTTTCTTTCCTTCCTTCTTTCCTTTCTTTTAAATAAGAAGGATTAACGTGGATTTCTATTTTCTTTCTCTCTTCTTTGTTCGTCACCTAGTCCACACACTTATAATTAAAAAGTTTAATTAAAATTACTTTCTGGTAAGCACTTACACGTTCTCCATTGAAACGAATTATTCTTTTTCTTTCTTTGAAATGTTCCATGTTCATTCTTTAAATGAAAGTAGGTAGATGAAAAAAGAAAGAAAAAAATGAATTAAAGAAGAGAGAGACAGAGAGACAAAGAGAGAGAGAGAGAGAGAGAGAGGGGGGGGGGAAAGAAAATGAACATAAAATTCGTTATTGAATTCTTATATCGTCGACTGAAAAATAATTCTAGATTCCTTACGTTCTCTCTCTCTCTCTCTCTCTCTCTCTATCTATCTATCTATCTATCTATCTCTCTCCTGCCCCCCCCCCTCCCCTTCTGTCTCGTTACCGACTCGAGACTCGTGAAATTTTCATTATCCTTTCGTTACTAGTGTAATAACAAGGAAACGTTTTAACGACAGTACTTACAAAAGTTATAGCAGGGAAAACGATCGTTACTCTTATCTCGTAAAAGCTCAACTTTTGTATTAACTGCGTGTATCTCTCTCTCTCTCTCTCTTTCTCTATGTCTATCTCTCTATCTATCTGTTCGTCTCTTCTTTCACTCTTTCACCTACTATTCTTCTTCTTCTTCTATTTTTTTTTTGTTCGTTTCGAAATAAAAAAAAAAATATTTATATACTGTAATATTAAACTTATAGGATAATTATAGTATGCTGACGTGTAACAATCGATTTTCTTTTTTGTCCAAAGGAAAAAAGAAAAATAAAATATATCTGTAACGTTATAGAAAATTAACTATCATTATTAATTAATTAATTAATTAATTTATTTATTTATTTATTTATTTATTTATTTATTTATTTATTTATTTGGATACTTGTACTTGTTTTATCGATCGATTTATTTTACGATTGTTAATTTTACAACGTGTAATTGTACGTCGTTAAACATATTATGTAATAATTAATTAATATATTACCGCGATATAATAATTAATTAATATTAATTCTATGGAAGTAACGAGAATAAAATAATATGTATTATATCATATACTTTATACAAAGTTAAACGGAATTAACTTTATATATTAATTATTCATTCATTCAATCATTAATTAATTAATTTATTTATTTATTTATTTATTTATTTATTTATTACAAAAGTTATATCGCAAAAGGATGAATAGATGAGAAATTGTTCAACGTTTCTCGCGGGAAAATTTAAATTGGATCGGAACGGTGTACGTACCGGTTTCTTATGTCGTCTTATAATTAAAAAAAGCAGAAAAGAAAAAGGAAGGGTAAGATGAGGATGAAAACAAAAAAAAAACAAAGGAAAATAAGAAAGAAAAAGGAAAGAAAAATAAATAACGAGAAAGGAAAGAAACGAGACTTCGCTGGCACATCTTTACGAGAGTCGCAGTTGAGAAAACGAGGAAAAGAGGGTGGTTAAAGAGAGAGAGTGAGAGAGTGAGAGAGATGGGGTGGGAGAGTGGTAAAGGGGTGTTCGAAGAAGTAAGGCGGTGTCACGACTTAATTGCATTTGCATTTTGCACCCCGTTTACTCTCCCCCAAACCCTCTTTCCATGTCGTATCTCAGCCACAGCTTTACGAATCACCTCGAACGCTTTATTGGACGTGGCTAAAAGAAGAAGGAAAGGTATTGCAAGGTTTCAGGTAGAAGAAGGGAGAGAGAGAGAGAGAGAGAGTGGAAAGGAAGAAGAGAGGGTAGTAGTACGGTGTAAATGACGGTGACTTGATGTAAGGTATGTCGTCGTCGTCGTAGTCGTCGTCGTAGTCGTCGTCGTAGTCGTCGTCGTAGTCGTTGTCGTTGTCGTTGTCGTCTTCGTCGTCTCGACATTGCTTCAAGGGATGAGTAACGAAAAAATGGGCTTCCATGTTAAGGTGCTAAAGTAAAGCTCGTGGTAACGTTCATAGGTAGGTAGTAACCGCTTTAAATAAAATTATAGCTGCTTTTTATACTCTTAGAAAATAGTTCTTTTTTTTTCCTCCAAGTAAAAAGAGAGAGAGAGAGAGAGAGAGAGAGAGAGAGAGAGAGAGAGGGAAAAAATCGATAAGTAAAGATAATTCATTCGTATGTTTGTAATCACGTTGGGATCATTTTTATAAGAGGATAGAGAAATAGAAAAAAGAAATAGGCTATGTGAGAAATAAGTTTATTGGTTCACATAGTTGATCAAAGTTATACGGCTACTTTTTATACGTCTGAAAAATAATTTTTTAGTGAATAGAGAATGGAAGTTAAGATAATTTATTCATAACCACGTGATATAATTTAATAGGGTAAACAAAACGAGCGGATAAAAGTTATGGCTGTATTTTTTTTTCTTCTTCTTCCTCTTCTTCTTCTTTTTTTTTGTATCTTTTTCTTTCTGTTCTTTTTTTTCTCTTTTTCTTCTTCTTCTTCTTATTCTTCTTCTTCTTCTTGCGCTTCCTCTTTTGTACACATAATCTGTTTAAAAAAAAAAAAGAAAAACTAATTCTTTCCCGTAGAAAAAGACAGAGATAGAGAGAGAGAGAGAGAGAGAGAGAGAGAGAAGAACTGATATGTAAACATAATTTATTTAAATGTTCGTAACCATGTGGAATAATTTAAGAGGATACGACAAAATGATTATGGTTATTTTTCATTTTCTTCGAGAGAATAATTTTTCCCCATAAAAAAAAAAAAAAAAAAAAGAAAAAAAAGAAAAAAGAAAGGAAGAAATAGAGAAAGATAATTTATATTTCAGTCGTTCGTAACTATGTTGAACAGTTTAAGATGAAAGAGAGAGAGAGAAAAAAAAATATATAAATAAACAAAGTGATATGCAAGTAATATTGGTACAAAATTGATATTGAAAAATAAAAAGTTATAGAGAGAGAGAGAGAGAGAAAGAGAGAGAGATTAAAATGAAAGATAGAAAATAGAAACGTATATTGATCGTTTCACGAGTAGGAAGGGGGATGCCTTTTTTATTATTTTACATAGTTCCGCTAGTAGACCGAAATGATTCGTCTTTCGAGAAGATATCCTATCACAGTCAATGAATATTCATGAATGAATACGTTTCGTCGTTAATAAACTTTTTCGTAAATAAATTCGGAAAGAGCAATACGACAAACGCGATAGGAAAAAGAGAAGAGTAATATACATATAAATATATATATAAAATTGCAATATTTATAAATAACGCGATATCTTGAAATTTCTACGGGAATATACAAAATTGTTTTTATTTATCTCTCTCTCTCTCTCTCTCTCTCTCTCTCTCTCTCTCTCTCTCTCTCTCTCTCTCTCTCTCTCTCTCTCTCTTTGTCCATTTTTCCTTCTCTTTCTCTCTACAATTCATATTGCGTACGGAAAGAAAAGAGAAAGAAAAAGGAGAAAAAAAAGAAGAAGAAAAAAAAGATTTCGTAAAAATAAAAAGAGATTTGTATGAGGAGAAGAAAAGAAGAAATGAAAAAAAAAAAAAAGAGGAATCGAACGCCGCACATGTAGAACTATCGTAATTCGAAGGAAAAAGAAAAAAAAAAAAAAAAAAAAAAAAAGGAATAATTCCTTAACTCGTTACTGTATTTTTGTACGATTTACAAGATATCATTTAGCAATTTTGTCGGCTACATTTGGTCTCGAGAGAGAACACGTCTAATGGAAGACATTTTCGTAACTGCTTTACGAAATTACGTGCCACCGGTGGAACGAGCCACTTTCCGCGTCCGGAACCGTGTTCCGGAGAGTCGGACGATGTCGTGCAATCGTGTCCAGAATTTTCCTTTCCTATTCCCTATTCCTTCTCTCATTTTCATTCTCATTCTCCCTATCTCTCTCTCTCTCTCTCTCTCTCTCTCTCTTTCTCTCTCTTTCTTTCTTTCTTTCTTTCTGTCGTTTCCCTTATTCTTTCTTTTATTCTTTCTGTTCCTGACCAATCACTTTTATTTTTATCAAATTAACGACAGAAAACTTCCTAAATGAATTCTTCCTTCGCTGATACCATCAAAAATGAATTAAAGCTGTCATATATTATGTATATGTAACATATGTATGTATGCATGTGTGTACATATATATATATATATATATATATATATATATATATATGTTATTTTTTTCCAATTAATTCAATCATGCACGCATATATATTTTTTTTTTGAATCTTTTATGAATATCTTTTTCCTTCCTAATTTTCCTTCCTAATTTCATTATATAAAACCAATTATTAATCTTTCATAAATTATATATAGATGATTATTATAGCATTAATATTTTATTACTTCATTATCAACGACAAATTTCATAACTTTTCCTTTTTTAATATCTAATTAACATCTACGCTTTGATTGTTCAAATAACGAACTATTCTTTATCGTTTCTTTTTCCCCTTTCGTTTTTCTCTTTTAATTAATCCGATACTCGTATCACTTTTTATAAAATCGATCGAACGATGAAATTGTTCGAAACTTCTCTCTCTCTCTCTCTCTCTCTCTCTCTCTCTCTCTCTCTCTCTCTCTTTCTGTTCACCAATGTACAGATAAAGTAGGCAAAGCTTGAATTTTTACAAACTTCACCAAGGACGGAATGACGTTTTAATGTCATGTAATTTGTAAAAGTATATGCATGAAAAATAAATAAGGAGAAAAAAGCAAAGCTACAGATAGACAGACGGAAAGAAAGAATTATAGAGCAAAGAGAGAGAGAGAGAGAGAGAGAGAGAGAGAGAGAGAGAGAGAGAGAGAGAGAGAGAGAGAGAGAGATAAAAACAGAAAGACAGTAAGAGAATTTAACGAGAGAGTGAGGGAGGGGGGAATTGGATAATGTGCTATAATGTCGAGCAATAACGAGGTACCCTTTGATATCAAAGGGTAAGAATCGTTCGGACGACTACTACAACTACTATATCTATTACTACTACTATTACTACTATGTCTACTACTATGTCTACTACTATGTCGAGAGAACGATGTTGAGGATCAATCGGCTCGTTGGCAACGCGTATTCTTGAACACCTCTTCCGCTTCTAATTTACGTTAAAGACTCCTTTAATCAAATTACCTTCACCGATGAGGGATTTCAACTCATTTCCTTTCACTTCGAATTGCTACGAGAAAGAAAGAGAAAGAGAGAGAGAGAGAGAGAGAGAGAGAGAGAGAGAGAGAGAGAGAGAGAGATTATAGCGATCAGATATCTCAGCACAAACGACGTCCTTCCGAAATATTCATCTCAAAGGGATGAACGTCGTGCTTTGCTATTTTTGAATCCTTTCAGGATTTTCGATAGTAATTGAACAATAATAAGATCGTTTAAATGTTGTTCTCTCTCTCTCTCTCTCTCTCTCTCTCTCTATTTTTTTTTCTCTTTTTGTTTTGTTGTTTTTTTCTTTTTTCTTTTTTTCTTTTCTTTTTTTGTTTTTTTGTTTTTTTTTTTTTCCTTTTTTTTCGGAGATTCGAATTCGACGTAATCGTTCATTGATTTTTTCCTGATTAATTTTAATTTTAATTTTAAAATTTTAAAATTAATTAAAAAATTTTTTTTTTTCTTCGTTTGAATTGATAAAACATTTTTTAGAGAAATTTATTTTTCAATTTTCAAATATTGAACTTTTCGTTTTTTCTATTATTAATTTTTTTGCACGTTCAAATACATTTTCATCCAGTTTCTAATTTACTGTCCTTTATTTATTTATTTATTTGTTTATTATTATTTTTTCTTTCTTTTTTTTTTCTTTTTCCTCTTTTTACTTCGAATTCATTCGTTATTCGCCGTCTTAATTATCTTTCCTCGTTTAAACTCATTTTCATCTCC
>NC_060973.1:2400000-2420000 GCF_910589235.1 Vespa crabro
TATGTTGGAGCTTTGGACTTTCTTCAAATTGTACACGATCACTCTCTCCTCCTTCTCTCCCCTTCTCTCTCTCTCTCTCTCTCTCTCTCTCTCTCCCTCTTTAGAAAAAAATAAAATAAAGAAATTCACATACACACACACACATACATACATACATACATATATATATATATATATATATATATATATATATATATATATATATATATCGTAGGATGTCGTATCTCAGATTGTAAGATAGAAGCACGCGTGCATAGAGGAAAAGCTCAGCGTGGAAAAGCTCCTTCGGAAGATGCTTGTAATACGATGGAGAAAGGAACGTTCGCCTTGGGCTCTTTATCGGATTCCCATTGGCACCGAGTTTAAAGCGAGTTCACGAGCAGGGCTTGTTCGCGTTGAATCTTCCACCAACCCTCCTCTCACCTCATCCTCCCTCCTTTCCCTTGATCTCCTCTTTTCTTACCTCTTCCTTCTTCTTCTTCTTCTTCTCCTTCTCCTTCTCCATTTCTTTCTCCTCCTTCTCTTTCTTCTCCTCCAACACCTTCTATCCTTTTCCTTTCACAAATTCCAACCAACAGGATCGACAACGTAAATGCAACCTCTTTCTTACGATAGATATACCTATCCTTTCTCATTTCGATTTTGATATATATATATATATATATATATATATATATATATACTTGTAGTATATATGTGTATATATGTATGTGTGTATGTGTGTATGTATGTATGTATGTATGAATGTACGTACGTATGTATGTATGTATGTATGTATGTATGTACAATATATGTCGTAGATATTTACTCCATCTCTCCAATCTTGAACAATGATTCTCTCAACCTCAGTAGAGTTTCTTTTGGAACGATGTTTTAAAACTCGTAAATCATAGAAAAAAGAAAAAAAAAAAAAAAAAAAAAGAAAAAAAAAAAAGAAAAAAAGTTTCATTCTCTCGAACCGACGAAGTAGAGATTACTCGAATTGTTTCGTTTCGTTGATCCTTATTTTCTTTTTTGTTTTCTTTGTTTTTTTTTTTCTTCTTTCTTTTCTTTCTTTTTCTTTTTTTTTTTTTTTTTTTTTTTTTTGGTGGAGGGGCAGGGGCTTTAAGCACCGAGAAATATTTTATAATATGCTAAAATATGTTAATATTAAGTTTGTTATAAAAAGTCTAAAGATAGATGAAATCTTTTTTTCTTTTTTTTCTTTTTTTTTTTCTTAGGGTTTTTAATTTTCTTTAACAATTTCGGGATATTGTCTATGGATTAATATTAAACGCGGTAACGTGTTTGTTAAACCGAAAATTTGATTCTTTTGAATTTATAAAGTATCCGAATTGTTTTCGTTTTTCTTTTCTTTCTCTCTTTCTTTTTTTTTCTTTTTCTTTTTTTGTAATTTTATCAAGAATTTTTAATATATCAAGGAAGTTAATATTAAGTTTAGTTATATGAAGTACAGAAAGGAAGAAAGAGAGAAAGAGAGAGAAAGAGAGAGAGAGAGAGAGAGAGAGAGAGAGAGAGAAAGCAAAATTGGGAGAGAAATGATGAAGTTTTTCTTACATTTTCGTTATTTTTCATTTTCATAAAATTGTTTATATAATTAATATTGAATACGTGATTATTAAGTTTCATGGAAAGTAAAAAGAGAGAGAGAGAGAGAGAGAGAAAGATAAAGTATTCCCTGTATTTCGTTTTATTTCAATTTTCTTTAAAAAATATGATAAATTATTATTAATTTTCTATAAATAGTTCGATAAATATCATATTAAAATTAATAGACATAGAGATATGAGGCTCCACGTGTCTTTGTTTATTCAATGTTATTTCCCATTGAAACTATTTAAAGACATTTCAATTAATTGCGAATAATTAATATTAAATTTCAGAAATATATATATATATATATATATATATATATATAGATAAATATATAGATAGATAAATAGATAGAGATAGAAAATCATTTGGAAAGATATTTTGTACGTGACAATATCGACTATTCCGCATCAAAGGAATTCACTTAGAGGTTCTTTGATGGTACTAACACCACCTCTGGCAAAATCAAGTATAATGTGGATTAGAAGCGTCTTGAGAAGTTCAACAGCGACATTCGCAAGTGAGATTGGAATCTCTCTCTCTCTCTCTCTCTCTCTCTCTCTCTCTCTCTCTCTCTCTCTCTCTCTCTCTTTATCTTTCTCTCCCGACAAAATGGATTCACGTTGAGGATCTTTGTGTCTCTTGATTGTATTCCTTTCGGTTTCAACGTCTTAGAATTTCGTTTCAGTATTCAGCGGTGTCTCGAAATCGGCGAATCTATCTAAGCAATTTCAGCTGAACTTCTCTCTCTCTCTCTCTCTCTCTCTCTCTCTCTCTCTATCTATCTATCTATCTATCTATATATCTCTATCTCTATCTCTATCTATCTCTCTTTCTCTCACTATTGTATTGTGAGAGGAGAAACGCGTGACAAGAGTAGTATTTGCATACTATCGCACACGCAAAGCACACGTTAGTCACCGTAGTAGCACGTTGACAGATACGTTACACGATACAAGGAGAAATCATGCAGGACTGGAGACATGGGAGGAACATGTTACATAGACATCTACATAAGTATTTATGTATGTATGTACGTATGTATGTATGTATGTATGTATGTATGTATGTATGTACGTTAACCTCTTGTCTTCTAAACGCGTTGCGAATTACTAAATAAACTAAATATCTTACAAATATAATTATCATGATTGTTTAATCATTATCAAACGGAGAAAATTAAAGGACGCTAATGAGACGTTATTTCGATTATAGTTTTTCATCGTTTAATCATTTATATCGTAATTAATGTTCAATAACGATTTGATTTAATATATTTCACATTTGTTTTATTCTCTTCACTTCTGTTTCTTTTTTTTTTCTCTCTCAATTTTTTTTTCTTTTTTTTTTTCTTTTTTTTTTTTCCTTTATTTAGCATACAATTATACTTTTAATTAAAGCTTCGATTTTATTGACAATAATCTTAATAATATCTAAATAAGAGAATACATGAGACAATGATACGCTTTAACTAAAAAGATATTTTTAATTATGACATCATGCTTATTCATTGAATTTGTTTCCCTGTACTTTACGTTAATTAAATTAAAAACAAAAGGGAAACGAAAGAAGAAGAAGAAGAAAAAGAAAAAAAAGAAAAGAAAAGCTTAGAAAAAAAAAAAAAAAAAAAAAAAAAAGAAAAATTTCTCCAATTATTATCATCATTAATATTATCATTATTATCATCATTATCATCGTTATCGTCGTCATCATCGTCATTATAATTTATTGGCGATTTAACAAAAATTCCCCCCCCCCCCAAAAAAAAAAGGTTAGATGAAAAAGACAAATATTATAATTGCAAATCTTCCCCGCCCTCCTCTCCCTCCACCCTGTTATCATGATCTCTAATCATCGTTTAACGCGTCCCTCCTTTCTCATAAGGTATTTAAAGCCCCCAGCAAATAATCGTGGAAAGCATTTACCTCTCGACTTTCTCGTTAGTCACGCACGAAGTACACCGTCGAGTGGTCTCCTCCTTTTCCACATCCTCTTGAGGGTATAGAAAG
This sequence comes from Vespa crabro, assembly GCF_910589235.1. NCBI lineage: Eukaryota > Metazoa > Arthropoda > Insecta > Hymenoptera > Vespidae > Vespa > Vespa crabro. The sequence goes on from NC_060973.1 coordinate 2,403,603, forward strand.
AGAAAGAAAGAGAGGGAAGGAGAGAGAAGCAAAAAAAAAAAAAAAAAGAAAGAAAAGAAAAGAAAAGGAAGAAAAAGAAATTCAAGGAACGAGACGAGGGTGGGAGGGTAGGGTGAGAAGTAGCAGCCCCTTTGGAAATAGCGATTTTTACGTATCGATTGCCAGCGAAAAGTCCATGAGAACGTCGATTTGAATAATAATGGAAGTTTCAGTCTGGAGACGTAAGAGAAGATGGAGAATAAGAAGAAGAAGAAGAAGAAGAAAGAAAAAAATTAAGGAGGGTAGAGTGCAAAGAGAAAGGTAAAAGAAGAAGTATATGAAGGTAGAGTAGGTGAAGGAGGAGTAGGAGTAGGAGTAGGAGTAGGAGAAGAAGAGGAAAGGAGAAAAAAAAAAAGAGAGTTGGTCGATGATGATGAAGACGTCGATCCTTGGAGATGAAGTTGACGAATGTTTCTACGTGAATTATAGAGAGGGATGTATTAGGGAGAGAACATTAGCAAGGCAAGACATCGGTCTTATATATTCGATATCGGCATCGTTAACGAAAATCTCAATGGCCTACTTTCGATGAATTTCGTGGCGTAGCTTTAAAGCGAAAACGCCTTGGATGATGAAGGGTAAAGATTGAGAGACGAAGTAGGACAGAGAGAAAGAGAGAGAGAGAGAGAGAGGGGGGGGGGAAGATAACGTGGGAAGTATCGTTAAACGGCTATAAAAGAACCATAGTCTGTCTATCGGGTCGTTTCACCATAAGTCGATTCCCTCGTTTGCCTATCTCTTCTTCTTCTTCTTATTCCTTTTTCTTATCTTTTTTCTTTTCTTTTCTTTTATTTTTCCTTCTCTCGTATCTTCATCCTTTTATTTTCCTTCCTTTTGTTTTTCCATCCTTTTGTTTTTCATTTTTTCCTCTTTAGTCTTGCTTCCTTTCTTCTTCTCTTTCTTTTTCTTTCTTTCTTTCTTTCTTTTTCTTTTTTCTTTTTTTTTTTGTTTTTGTTTTTTTTTTTTTTTCGACGAAACGAAACCACCGCGATAATTGAACATATCAAACGTTTACATTAATTAAAGTAAATGTATCTAGAATTTCTTATTGGAATTTATTAAGATGAGTGGGAGATATCGGAAATCTAATTCTTTTCCTATGTGTATGTGTATATATATATATATATATATATATATATATATATATATATATGAGTTCTCTTGTATGTCGAATATTTTTACGTTAATTATTGAGATATTTCTTACTTGTTTATAATATCTCATAAAATAAATGATAAATTTAATATTAATGAATAAAAGACTTGAATAGAATTTCACGATTATTCTCCAGAAAAAAAAAAAAGGGAAAAAACAATGTTCCTATCACGAACGACAAGAAACACGATTGTTTATGTTGAAAATGTGTCATAAAATGGATGGCAAAACATTACAAATGAAAAAAAGAAATAAGAAAAATAGAAAAATTTCGTCGTATATATAAGATGATTATTATGTCTTATTATAATTCGTTTAAGTTGATCTCGATAAATGTTTATTAAAAATAGTATGCCTTCTTATCTCAACGAGGAAACATTTCGTTCATTCATTTTTTTCATTCATTCATTTTTTTCATTCATTCTTTCGTTCATTCATTTGTTCGTTCATTCATTCATTCGTTCATTCATTCATTCGTTCATTCATTCATTCTTTTCATTCATTCGTTCGTTCATTCATTTCTTCATTTGTTCGTTCATTAATTTATAAAGTGATGAATCATTTAACAAAAAAAAATAAAAAGGAAGAATAAGAAAAAAAAAAGAAAAGTGAAAATATCCACTTCGTCCATTTCAATGATTATAAAAAATTGATTCATATTTGTTGTATTTATTCTCTCGTAAATACTCTCGTTTAAATACAATGAGATTACTTTCGACGTATAGTTATCCTTGAAAAAAAAAAAAAAAAAAAAAAAAAAAAAGAAAAAAAAGAAAAAAAATAGGAAAAAAAAGTCAATGGAAAGATAATATCTTATTTATACGTACGTTTGGATAAGAAAAAAAGAATAAAATAATATAAAATAAAATAAAATAAAATAAAAAAAAAAAATAAAAAAAAAGAAAGGTAAAAAGTATTACAACGACGTGGCATTAACGGTACTGATTCTCTGTTAAATCGCCTTATATCGACCTTCTCTGCATTAACACTCGACATAATGTATTCCAAGAGGATTTATTATGGCTTTAGCTCAGAAGGAAGGAAGAGAGAGAAAGAGAGAGAGAGAGAGAGAGAGAGAGAGAGAGAGAGAGAGAGAGAGAAAATAATACTGCAGTTTAATATATTACCAAGGCGATTATTTGTTTCTCACGAGTGAGAAAGAAAACATTCGATCGTAATATATTTCGTTCTGTCATCGTCGTCGCGTATGACCATCATTAACATAAATACTTGCGTCGTTAAATTAAACGAAGAGAAAAAAAAAAAAAAAAAAGGAAAAAAGGGAAAAAGAAGAAACAAAAAAAGAGAGAGAGAGAGAGAAAATAAAATAGACATATAGCAACGATCATGATAATAATGAAAAGATGGAATATATAAATGTTAAAGTGATAAAGAACGATCGATCGATCAAACGCGATCGATCGATCGATCGATCGATCGTTCGTTCTATCGTTAGATTTATATTCGTCGTGTAAATACGTAATCACAACGAATCGACACGCTGCATTTCCGGCTGAAGTTTAATTTTCATTATGCCTCTAGGGGATTAACGATCCACTATGTAGCCAATAATGACAGTGGCAGCACTATTAAAAGCTTTACCTGCGAGCGACAACCTGTCTGTTAACCACGGATTTGCATAAATCGATTGGTAATTTCAGTCGAAGTCTAGACGAAGTAGAAAGGAGATGGGAACAATAAAAAAAAAAAAAAAAAAAAAGAAAAAAAAAAGAAAAGAAAAGAAAAGAAAAGAGAGAAAAAAGAAGAAAGAAAGAAAGAAAGAAAAGAAGGAAGGAAGGAAGAAAAAAGGAGGAGGAAAAAAATTGAGAGAGAGAGAGAGAGAGATAGAGAGAGAGATAGAGAAAGGGCGGGGGGGGGGAAGTTAAAGTAGAGAAAATATAAGGTAGAAAAAGAAGAGGAAGAAGAGGAAGAAGACTTTTCGAGGCATATTTTTCTACAAAGAAAATCAATCTAGTTTAATGACGTGTCAAATTTCGATCTCGTTGTCCTTTCGATATGAACATTATCGAAATTCGATCTATCGAGATGTTCCATCTAGAGATTATTATTTAATAGAAAATAATAGGGAGAATAAGAAAGAGAGAGAGAGAGAGAGAGAGAAAGAGAGATGTTCTATCAGTTATATATAAATCGATATGTCATACCTGTCTTTTTTATTTTTTTTTTTTTTTTCTAATTTTTTTCTTTTTTTTTTTTTTTTTTTATGATCTCATAAATGTCAACGAGTAAAGAGTAAAATGATAATAAATATTTTCGATGTGAAATAGAACAGAATGTAGGAATTGAGGGTACAACGAAGGATAGGAAACGAGTTAACGAGTTACGTTTATAGTTCGAGATATAGTATTGTATAAGGAGAAGGATTGTCTCCAAGGGCATAGTTTTCTAACAAAGGGATATCACGGTGAAACTGATTTACTACCTTCCGCAATTTCGTTCCGATCTTAAATTAATATTCCTGTACCTCTATTGTCCAGACGTCTCCTGCAGAGTAAAAGGATCAGGATAAACGTAGAGCATCGATTTGAATAGTAAAGATCTATCTATCTACATATATATATATTTATATATATATATATCAATCCATTTAGAAAATTATTATTCAATGATGACAAATAAAATCGAAAAATAATTCCCCATTTTTTTTTTTATTTTATTATTATTATTATTATTATTATTATTATTATTATTATTATTATTATTATTATTATTACATTAACTTTTTATATATATAATTTTTTTTTTTCATTATTTATAATCTGATTAAATCGATAAACATTAAAATTAGAGAGCCAACAGTTATCTATCTGTCTATTTTATTTAGATATTTTGAAGATGTCAAATGATATAATAAAAGAATTCTTATTTCATTTCTTATTTATTTATTCATTCATTCGTATGTAATTTCTTTTCTTCGTTATGCCATTTATTTGAAATCAATCCTATTATAATCATCCTGTAAAAAGGATCGACGTAATAAATATCATTTGAAACTTTTTAAATTATTTAGATATTTTACTTCTATGTACAAGATATGCGTAGACATATACACGCGTATGTATTTATGTAGATTAACGTAGATGGACGTGTTTAGAGATAGGTAAACGCGTTTCTCGCGGTAAATTAGAACGTTCGTGGATAGCTTTTGAGGACATAGCTTTCATTAGACGGGTTAGATAAAGCAAACCTTGCGTGTACTATCAATTTCCAGAGAGATACAACTTGCTCTCGTTCTAATAGCCAATGTAGAATTTATGTGCAAACAGGAATCGATGGTGTAACCATCGTTACTATCGTATTCATCGATAGGTTCAATGATGATATTTTGGAGAAAAGAGAGAGAGAGAGAGAGAGAGAGAGATATTTGTTGCATTAAATTAGTTTAAATAATTCATCTCCTTGATATACTAACTGTATGTGAATGAGCGCTTGTATAGATTTTGCATAAATAAATAAAAGAAATATTTAAATAAATAAATAAATAAATAAATAAATAAATAAATAGAAAAATAAATAAATAAATAAATTAATATATCTATATTAATTGTAATTACTAACAATGAGTATTATGTGAATATATATTTTATAAATATATCAATATACTTAATATATAATAAATTATTTCTTAGATCTTATTTATAAAGAAATGATGAAAAGATTTTCTATTAGAAGAAATATCATTCTCAATGTTTTTCTTTGCCTTTTTTTTTCTTTTTCTTTTTTTTTTTTTTTTGCTTTAGAAGAAAAATGGACCCTTTATTAAACATTATTCCTAATATTTATTTTTAATATTCTTTATGAATAAATATCACTTTTAATACGTTACAAATACAAACAACAAGAGAAAAAGAGAGAGAGAGAGAGAGAGAGAGAGAGAGAGAGAGAGAGAGAGAGAGAGTTACCGAATTATTTACAGAAAATCTCGTTTTAGATAAACTTTCTGTTGATCTTCTGTGAGGATTTAAGAAAACAAAGGAAAAAAAAAAGAAAAAAAAGAAAAAAAAGAAAAAAAAAAAGAGAAAATAAAAAAAGTCGTTCCAACATTTTTATATTTTATACTATCCATTAGAGGAAGTAATAATATTTTCCCCGGCGATGTTGTTTCTGTCTAAATATGACTTTAAAAGGGAAAAAGTAAAGAAGGAAGGAGGAACGATTTTTATCGTTCCACGAGAAAGAAAACTAATTTCCTCGTAGTTAAGATAGAAAGAGATATAGAAAAGGATAGATAAATAGAGAGAAAGAGAGAGAGAAAGAGATAAGGAGAGTGAGAGAGAAAGAATAGAACAAGATCAAAGCTTAAATCGCGCGTTATCGTGCAAACCGAGCATATCCTGAGCGTACTTTCCATTTTCGAGGAACTTCCTTGGTACGTTCTCTCACAGCTTCTTGATTCCCAGAGTCTCGTAAATTAAAGAGCGAAAAGGAGAAAAAGAGAGAGAGAGAGAGAGAGAGAGAGAGAGAGAGAGAAAGACAGACAGATAGACAGACAGACAGACAGACTGAGATAGACATAAACAGACAAATATATAAATAGATAAGGAGAGAAAACGACCGAAAATCAGGGTAAATACGTTTCTCTCGCAAAATAGAGAGAAATAGAAATAAATAGATACGTAGTAAGAGCGAAGAAGAGGAATATATATATATATATATATATATATATATATAGAGAAAGAGAAAATAGGGAAAGAGAGAGAGAGAGAGAGAGAGAGAGAGAGAGATGAAAATACGCTCGTAAATGTTCACGAAACGTTACCGAATTCCAAAGCAGAGAGAGAAAGCATCCTTATTGTACCTCAAAAATGTAATAAAGAAGGGGGTTAACGATATCTAGAAAGTCCTCTTTTTCCACCACCATTACAACCACTATCACCACCACTATCACCACCGTCATCACTCTGAAACTCATTCTCACTCTTTGTCTTTACTCCCTTCTATTACTCTCTCTATCTGTCTCTTTCTCTCCCCCCACCCTCTCTCTCCCTCTCTCTCTCTCTCTCTCTCTCTCTCTCTCTCTCTCTCTTTGTCTGCTGTCATCGTCTCTCTATCTTCCTCATATCTCTCGTGGTGCATCGAAACTCCTCGTATATTCTCATATTATCCCATTATGCGTGAGAACGTAAGATACGAAGAAGGCACCCTCTCGTTATTACATTATTCGTCCCTGTTATTTTACTGCCGGTAGTTCGACAACAACGACTACTACTTGAACTTTATCCAAGCGACGCCATTATATTCGTAACAATGCGTTCCATTCCCCTGCCTTTACCCTCGAACCACCAATCCACCCCGAACCACCCTTTCCTCGTTCTTTTTTTTCCTCCCCTCCCCCCTCCCGAACTCCTCCAACCCTTCTACGATCGGTATTTTGATAAGCAGGCAAACTTCCACAAGAGCCAAATGTTTCTCTCTTTTTCTTTCTATATCTTTCATTCTTACACACACACACACACACACATACACGTAAACACACACACATTTACTCACACATATATGTACACAATCTATTTATCTATCTCTTTATTCCTTTATTCGTAAGATGAAAATCGAACGAATTGTTCGAGATAGTAAAAGAGAATGGAGTTTCATAAACTTTGAAATGTTTTCATCGATTAAATACAGTTCGATGTAACTACGTAGAAAAGTGAGAGAGAGAGAGAGAGAGAGAGAGAGAGAGAGAGAGAGAGAGAGAGAGAGAGATGGAATAAGGGAAAGAGAGAATGGAAACATTTAAGGGTATATATATATATATATGGAGTATATATATACTTATGCATATGTATATACGCGTATGCGTTATGCATATAGAGGAACCGTAGCCAAATGTTTCTATCTCCATCTTTCTCTTTTTCTCTTTATCTCTCTCTCTCTCTCTCTCTCTCGTTCTCTCTCTTTCCCTATTTCTCTCTTTCTCTTTCTGTTCACGAAGCTTATCCCTAGATTAAAGCTTAAACCTCCCATGAAAAATCTGCCTGGAGCATTTATTCGTGGGAATCTACGCGTAAATTGTTGTTCGACTCTCCATTTCTCCTCCCTTCTATTTTTTTCCATCACTTCCTCTTCCTCCTCCTCATCCTCCTATTCCACCACCTCCTCCTCCTCCTCCTCCTCCTCCACCTACCCCTTTACTCTCCATCTCTCTATATTTGTCCCTCTGTATAACACGAGAAAATAATTGCTCGCGCGTACGACTCGTTTCTCTCTCTCTCTCTCTCTCTCTCTCTCTCTCTCTCTCTCTCAGTCTCTCCTTCTCTTTCCCTTTCTACATTTATTCCGTGCTCGCTTTTCATGGTGATTGGAGAGAAAAAATAATAGGAGATCGATATTACGTTCTCCAGAGAAAGAGAGAGACAGAGAGAGAGAGAGAGAGAGAGAGAGAGAGAGAGAGAGAGAGAGAGAGAACCACGTACATATGTAACATATATGCTTGAAATTCTCTAATTTATTATTATTAATATTTTATTTAAAGTACGCGAAAGATTTTTTTCTTTTTTTTTATAGCATATCGATGATTAATTTGGAATTTCGAAAATATTGTTTAAATAAGAAGAAAAATAAATAAGAGAAATTAAGGAAGAAAGGAATAAAAGAGAAAAAAATAAGAAATTCTCTCTCTCTCTCTCTCTCTCTCTCTGTCTCTGTCTCTCTCTTTCTTTCTTGGTATTTATTTTCAAGAAATTCTCTCTCTCTCTCTCTCTCTCTCTCTCTCTCTCTTTCTCTCTTCCTTTCTTGTTATTTATTTTTCTCATTATATTAAAACGAAATAAAATCCACAACGAGTATGTATGAAACTTTAAATTATTATTACAAAATGCGTTAATTATTATTATTAATTATGTTCGAATGTGTATAAGTGATTTTTCTTTCTTTCTTTCTTTCATTCAATTGTGTCGAATATGAAAAAAAGAAAAGAAAAAAAAAAAAAAACAAAGAAAGGAAAATTGAAAAGAAAGCTGGATAGGAAAGAAAATATTTTTTTTTCCTGCATAATATAGAAAAAAATTCTATATATTTTATATGCATATATATATATATATATATATATATATATATATACAAAATTCTATTGTATATAAAAGAGAGAACTAACGACAACTTATAGAATAGAAAATAAGAATGTAAAGTTCTCTCTATTTTCAATCGTCCATCCATTTTCCATTTCGCGCCGTTTCGTTCGTATTAACTTGAACAATTCGACATGAACTTCATGGAATTTGCAATTTTAATCTCGCTTGTGACAACGGAAGTTATCACGACCAAGGATAAAAATAAAACGAGGAATAAGAATAAGAATAAGAATAAGAATTAACTATGGAAGAAGAAGAAGAAGAAGAAGAAGAAGAAGAAGAAGAGGTGGAGCAAGAGGGAGAAGAAAGAAGAAGAAACTACGAAAAAGAGAAAAAAGTGAGGTATAATAATATTCGAGGAATAAAATATTTCTCTGTATTATCTGTAAAAAAAATAAAAAAAAAAAATAAAAAAATGAGAAAAATAAAAAAAAAAAGAAAAGAAAGAAGAAAAAGAAAAGAAAAAGGATACGAACAAGAAAAGAGATGAACCTTGTACTTTAATGAGACCACATGAAATAGGAGACGGATTGAGAGGGACTTTTGAGAAACACGATCGAGTCTTTCCTTCTTCAGAAAATCCCTCTTTCGTGAAAGTACTCGTCTGTTTAGGATTAGGAACCAACCTTTCCGTCATCTTAATACTTCATGACGAGCTTCTAGAAGCCAAGCCAACAAAACGTTAAAACGAATCGTCAAGACTTTCATATACAACAAATGGCTCGTCGACTATATACTATATACAATTTATATATATATAATATATACATACATACATACATACATACATACATATATACATATATATATATATATATACATACACGTAGTTATAACGATGGAGGTAAAACGTGTAGGTATATAAAATTGAAGATTATAAGAGTAACTAAAAAAAAAAAAAAAAAAAAAAAGAAAAAAAAAGAAAGAAAGAAAAACTAAGAAAAAAGAGGAAAATAAGAAGAAAAAAGGAAGAAATAAAGAAGAAGAAGATATGCTTGTGACGTCAAAGAGATGAAGAGATGGCATTTTCTTAAGGGAAAAGAAAAGAAAAAAAAAATAAGAAAAAAAAAGGAAAGAAAAAAAATAGAGAAAAAAACGTCGTTCATTTTTATCATTTTTATTTTGAAACCTATAGAAAGGACTTTGAGTGAATTTTTATACGACGTATTTGCATACATACGTACGTACATACATACATACATACATACATACATACATACATCTTACATGTATATATTATTATGAAATATTACATTAAATAATATCATTTAATCGATAGAAATGTCGATTCATTATTTCATCATAGATATCAAAATAATATGTATATGCCTGAAACAATTGTTTGGAAAGTTTGAACCAAGGACCCGGATTGATTCGAAGACCCGGATGGGATCGGTTCGGTTCGGTTCAGTTTCGTGTTTGACTTACCGTGTTGATACAAGGATAATTGATACGGTCAGTAAAGTAAAATGTTTAATTTTCGAGTGGTTACGTGTAATAAGAGGAGAGAGAGAGAGAGAGAGAGAGAGAGAGAGAGAGGGGGGGAGGAGTTGAGAGAAGGTCGTAGGGTGAAAGGGTGGAGTTCATTTGTCCCGAGACAATTATGTCGCGAGAACGTTAGTAGAAATGGTAGAAACGAACAGAGGTTGCACGCTATGTGTGGAAGGAAAATGACGTCGTCGAGCACTCTGAATGTCTCTTGCGACTACCACCTTTACACCTTGCACAAAGTCCACCCCACCCTTGCGCCTTCCATCTCTCTCTCTCTCTCTCTCTCTCTCTCTCTCTCTCTCTCTCTTCCTTTCAGCCATCCCCGCGCCCATTCCCTCCCCCCGTTCCCCCTTGCCCTTAAGAGAAATCTAACCCGGAGCTTCGTGCTGAGGAATTCTATTTTTTTCTTCGTCTCTTTCTTTCTTGGTTTTTTCCTTTTTTTTTCTTTTCTTTTCTTTTTTTTTTCCCTTCTTTTTTCCACAATCTAAAAGTAAAAATTAAAGAGAAATAAAATTAAAGAAAGTAATTAAATTGTTATTCAATAATATATATCAAGGAAATTCAATATTTTCCCGTTAGCGTCAATGTGTTTAGCTTTTAACATTACTTTTTTCTTTTTTTTTTTTTTTTCCTTAATTTTTAAAAAATCCACATACTCCTATGGTATAGGTATACCTGTACGTGTATCTGTATGTTTAATAGTAAAAAGTAAAATAATTGTTATAAATAAATCTATTAAATATTATTTATAATTATTGTTCAATATAATATAGTTATAATAATATAAGTTATACTATATAAGTTTCGTATTATATAATTGCTTTTATATGTGTATATATTAGGTGGACCGGAAAGTAACGTCGCTTTCTTAAATAAAATTCAAACGAATAAATTTTTAACAAGTTTTTATTTTTAATTACAATCAAATATCGACATGCGCAGAATCGACATTACTTTCCGGTCCACCTAATATATATCAAAGTACTTTAAATATCGATTGCAATCAAGCTTTCACGTAACGTTCAAGGTATCGAATAAATGTAATGAATAAAATAGGATCGATATTTAGTAAGATAGCATAGAATAGGATAGATAATAGTAGATACTCGCGAAAGACCGGAGAAATTGCAGTTGGCGTCCAACTCGACGTTCAAATACGCCCTTTCGAATTCCGAAGAAGAAATCGATTGGAGTTTACTGTTACTGTCGTAATTGCCTTACAAGTCGAACAAGAGTATGCCAGGAGATAGAAAGAGAGAGAGAGAGAGAGAGAGAGAGAGATACAGAGAGAGAATGAGGAAGTCCCTTTCGTCGTAAATTTCTGCCTCTGACGTCACGCCCAAAAGCGAGCTCCTAATTCTAAGCAGTTCTAGGAAGTGCAGTTTAGAGTCATGGCATGGCATAAGGGAACAACAAAAAAGTGTTATTTCGGTTAGGAGGAGATACCTTTCTTATCTTGAATCGTGACAAATGATCTTGGAATTCGTTGGAGTTTCGATCGATCGAATCTTCTTTTTCCAATGTTAACCGAGGATAACTTGGATAAAAAGAAATTTCCTCGAAAGAAATTCGTCAATGATTTATGTATCTGTAAGAAGTAATTTGTCAATGATCGAAACTCATACACATTGATCCATTATAATTCGTAAATACTTTTTAAAATAATAATTTTATATTCTTTATGTATTATTATTTTATAAATTATATATATATATCGTTATGATTAATTACGATTAATTATTAATCAAATTAACTTAGATTATATCGATCCAATGAATAATTTTACAAAATTTAAAATCGGACGAAATGCAATACATTATTTTAATCTTTAACTTTACGATATAATAGAAAACAATTAGGAGAAAATATATATCTCTCTCTCTCTCTCTCCCTCTCTCTCTCTCTCTCTCTCACTCACTCACTCACTCTCAATGGCACTTCTATTCGCCATAATGACGTATTCGTCCCAGGATATATTTGGAATAATCAAAGCTGCATTGGCAGAAGTGCAAACAACTTCCTCAAACTATTCTCGTTGCTCGGAAAATTTATCTCACGAAAGGGGAAAACTCGTATAACACGTGTGACGTTTGCTTGCTTCTTGTAGGAAATTCCGCAATGTCGATGAGATTGCTTTAAACACTTTACATATCTGTCTATCTGTCTATCTGTCTCTCTATCTCTATCTATCTATCTATCTATCTATCTCTCTCTCTCTCTCTCTCTCTCGTTCTCTCTATCTCATTTGGAAGACCTGATTGGACCATTGGAGCTTGAAGGGATGTATGAGCGTGTATTCGGTGAACAGAACTAACAGGTATACTCACCTACCTAAATCGAGCACGAGCGATTTAGTCGAACTTTGCAAATAAATAGCATCGCTAGCAAAATCTAGCTTTCTCTCTCTCTCTCTCTCTCTCTCTCTCTCTCTTTTTCTTTCTCTCTTTGTACCTCTTTATCTCTTTATTTCTCTCTCACTCTCTCTCTCTCTCTCTCTCTCTCTTTGTACCTCTTTATCTCTTTATTTCTATCTCTCTCTCTCTCTCTCTCTCTCTCTCTCTCTCTCTCTCTCTCTTTTTATTTTCATTTGTCTCTCTATCCTTTTCTATCTTTTATTAGCCTCTTCTCTTGTTCGCTATTTCCTTCTCTTTCTTTCTTCTTCCTTTTAGCTCTTTTGAAAACCTAAAAAGCAGTTCATTCGATTCCATCGATATCCAGACGTGTAGTAGGTAGACTGGGCAACAAGAATCGAAAATGGAACTCTCCCATCTTATTCGAGCCTTCGGTAGATTTTTCAAATGGAATAGGAACATTAGAAAGGTCGGTCTCGTTAGTAGTAGTAGGAGTAGTAGTGGTAAAGAGAGAGAGAGAGAGAGAGAGAGTGAGAGAGAAAGAGGATGGGAGGTAAAGAGGGAGGGAGCCTTCGCTCTTGGTGGTGATAAATTTTTCCTTTCTTTCTCTCGGCATCAGCGAAATGTCGGCGGTATCACGAAATCTAACGGAACTTTCGAGATATGCCACTGCTGTTGCTATCACCGTTTCTGCTATTACTGCTGCTGATGCTTCTATCCTTTGTCTTTGTCTCTCTCTCTCTCTTTTTTTCTCTCTCTCTCTCTCTCTCGCTGTCGACAAGAGCATGCCATACGAGTATAATAAATTTTCTTTTCTGTTCGTGCTAGTAATCGCAAGTTTGATCCCCAAGGGCTGACATAGTTGGTAAAGCGAGGAAGAGAGCGAGTGAGAGAGACAAACTTTGTCATACACATATATATATTATATATAATATATATATATATATATATATATATATATATATATATATATATATATATATACAATATCTCGATGGTTTCCTATGCACATTTGTGTCGTATCAAACTTAGACCAAATTCTCAAACATGTACAACGTCCTAAACCAAATTTGTCTCATTTCCCATTGGACACCTATTATTTCTTAATTATATGTTAGTAATAATAATAAATAACTTGCATTTGTAACGAACAATTTGTAACAATTATCTCTATTAATGTCCATTTGATTTGTACATTTTTTGTATGAAGTGAACAAAAGAAAGAAAGAGAGAGAGAGAGAGAGAGAGAGAGAGAGAGAGAGAGAGAGAAAGAAATAATATAATTCACATTGAGAATGAAAAGCTTCAATAATATCTCAAAAGGGTTCGATCGTATATTCACACAGACGATTATTCGACGTTACCAGAATCTCCTTTATTGCTTCAAAGAAGAAAGAGAAGATATGTGTTTTTAGCTTGACGTTCACTTGCATTCTATCTCCATTGAAATATTCTCAAGCGTTTACTACTTTCTTTTCGCATTCTTTTTCCCTTTTCTTCGCCCTTTTCGCGATCATACTGTGCTAAAGGAACGAGAAAAAAAAAAGAAAAGAAATAAAGGAGAAAGGAAGAAAGAGTCTTAGCTCTTTCTCGCTCACTCAATTTCTTTCTTACGTATAACTAAGCAAGATATTAAACAACGGTTGCTGAGAAAGACAGACAAAGAGAGAGAGAGAGAGAGAGAGAGAGAGAGAGAGAGAGAGAGAGAGAGAGAGAGAGAGAAAAGAGAGATTCATATTCTTGAACATCTCGATTGTCATAAAACGTTATTTACGATATTATCTCTCTCTCTCTCTCTCTCTCTCTCTCTCTCTCTCTCTCTCTCTCTCTCTCTCTATCTATCTATCTATCTATCTCTATATCTATCTCTTTCTCTTTTTTTCTCTTTCATTCTCTACAAGTTCCATTCAAGAAATAGAGATATTGTTAAACGTATATTAACAGAAATATATAAAAAGCGAGCGAGAGCGAGAGAGAGAGAGAGAGAGAGAGAGAGAGAATATAATAAAAAAGAGAAGGAAGAAATATTCTTCGACAGATTTTATCAACGTCAAGTAGAAAACTATGCTTTAACGCTCTAGGTCGAAAGCTTTAGAGAAAGAAAAAGATAGAGACATATATATATATATATATATATATATATATATATATATATATATATATACATATATAAAGAGAAAGAGAGAGATATAGATGGAGATAAAGATAGAGGTAGAACAGAAAAGCTTCGAGGATTTCAGATGCAAGCTTTTGCTCTCGATACGTAGACGTTTCCGACGAGGAGCCTGGGGGCTCCTTTTCCAACTATTGTGAACTATATGTTCACCAAGAATTGGGCTTTCTGTACTATCAACGTATTCTCTTTTGCTCTCTGTCTCTCTCCCTCTCTCTCTTTCTCTCTTACTCTCTTTACATCTACCTCTATTCTACACATACTCTTTCTCTCTCTCTCTCTCTCTCTCTCCCCCCTCGTTCTCTCTCTCTCTCTCTCTCTCTCTCTCTCCCTTTCTCTCTTTCTGTTCTTCTGATCTATCCGTAACTCTCGTTTCATTTCCTTTTCCAACGAACCCCTCAAATTTGTCACAGCTTCGGGCTACACCTTATGGACGAGACAGGACCGGACGCAGAATCTGAAGCTCGTGAAATTTCGAACATACATACGTATACATATATATATATATATATATATATATATATATCGAAATAGGGGATGCTGTAAGAGAATGATACTGCTAATGGTTATAATATTATACTATACTATACTATGCTTTACTATACTATAGTATACTATACTATACTGCTCTCTTACATCTGCTTTTCTGTCTGTTATGTTTATGTATAAATCGATTCCATCGATTCGACTCTTCTCTGTGTAACATAAATTTATGAATGATCAACGATACGAAATATTTATTGATCGATCGAAATAGAGAGAGAGAGAGAGAGAGAGAGAGAGAGAGAGAGAGAGAGAGAGAGAGAGAGAGATCTCGTTAAATCGAAATATAACGAAATGAACTATGTATATCACGCAATGACAATGTTTTATTATTAAAAAAAAAAAAAAAAAAAAAAGCACGAGATTATGATTGTTGATAGGAAAGAAGGCTAAATAAAATAATATCTTAGATACTTTATATCAGAAAAATTTTATCATTTAAATCTTTCGAGGGAGTATTAATTGAATCGTTGAAAAATACGTGTTACATAAACATCTGTTAGAGTGAACGATATTTTAGTTTTCGAAGTATATACACTTGAAAATTTTTCGTTTAAAACCAAAAGTTTTCCTTCAACTCCTAAAGATTTCTCTCTCTCTCTCTCTCTCTCTCTCTCTCTCTCTCTCTCCCCTCCCTCCGTCTTTATTCCCTTCGCACCCTCAAAGCCCATTCCAACTCATCGTTTCAACCTATCGTTTCAATATAGACTTTTACATACATGTGTGGATAGAACAAAGTGTGTCCAAAGACTTGTTAGATGTTATAATAGAACGAGTCACTTTGAAAAAGTTTTTAAGCTTTGTGACAGCTCCGAACACGTGATACCTATCAAACTTTACATTGTATTTCTTTCCCCCTTCCGCCTCCACCTCCTCCTCCTCCTCCTCCTCCTCCTCCTCCTCCTCCTCCTCCTCCTCCTCCTCCTCCTCCCTATTCCTGGAGTTCGAGAACAAGTGTATAAAGAATCTCTCGTTGGTCTTAGCGTTCTTAGGACAAACAAACGATTAAAAAGAAAGAAAGATAGAAAAAAAAAAGAAGAAAAAAATGAAAAGAAAAGAAAAAACAAACGATAGAAAAGAAAAGATGAGAAAAGAAAGAAGGAAGGAAAAACGAACGGAGGGAGAAAAATAGAGATCGTTAGAGAAAAAGATAGAAGAAAAGAAATAAATAGAAGAAAGAAAAGAAAAGGATAATTAATAAAAAGGGAAGAACATTGAACGATTAAATCTTTAATTAAGATTTATCGAGGATTAATCTTAGAAGTAACGGCAAATATTTCTCACCGTCTATCTAACTCGATACACATATTCAAGGTCACGTGCAAAGTATCAACTCGAGAACGGTACTCGGAGTCGTAAGTCGTGAACGATCCGTTGAAAATAGAGTGGATTTGGTTGTAAAAGGGTAACGCGAGAGGGTACATAGAACGAAGTGTTGGTTTAAAGGGTACCGTGAGAGTTAAATGGGAAGAGGTGAGAGAGAAGGAGAGCAAGGGAGAGAAAGAGAGTGAGAGAGACAGAGAGAGAGAGAGAGAGAGAGAGAGAGGGAAGTGAG
>NC_060973.1:2427500-2437500 GCF_910589235.1 Vespa crabro
AAAGACGAAGAAACTTTCCAAATTATTATGAATATCACTAGACTCTCCACGTAGTATTTCCCTAGACCTTTTGAACTCGGAACTAGATCGAATTTTCCTCACTTCCTCGACAATTCATCGTAGTCTTGTATATACATACATACACACACACATACCTACATATATACGTACATACGTATATATATATATATATATATATGTATATATATATATATACCAAGTAACTCTTGCCTCTCGTCGGGATCGTCGTTTATTCGTCGATAGTAAATAAGATAGAAATCCTTGGACGAATCGTAGGAAACGGAAAACATGTAATTCTAAACGAAAGGATTTCAGTTAAAGAGAAATAAAGAAAATCGATTTCCTTGAATATGTGAATATATCAGATGTAATATTGTACGCTTCCATACAAATCTAAATAATACGTAGACGTAAAGAAAGAGAGAGATGCAAAGCATCGAATTAATCCTAATCAATAAAATCGCTATTAATATTGTTAATTATATTTTTATATCTAATGAACAACTCTCTCTCTCTCTCTCTCATTCTCTCTTTCATATAAAAATAAATAAGCATATGTCGTTGGTGTAATTAGTATAACTTGTTATAATCGAATTAAAAAAAAAAATGTTTCTTCATTAACTCGATTAACACTATAAATATATATTCTAGATAATATCATAGAAGTGATTAAAGATTAAGTAATCTTATATAATATTTCTTTATATATATATATATATATATATATAATGGTATATAAAAAGTGAAAGAGATAATCATAGACAAGTAGTTAATATATAGATAGAGGTCGACGACCTAAAAACGATATCGATACTTATCGGATGTCTTCTTCGCTTGTCATCCAAATCGAAGCGTGTAAGACAAGCTCGGCACATAGAATAGGAAGGGGTTGGGCAAACAGGCTGCTAAAGGCCAAACAGTGCCTGGTAGCGTCCACAAAGGGACAAGAGAATCGAGTCTGTTGGCTTCACTCCTTTCCATATCCCGGCAGACCCTGAAGGCTTTCGAGGATACCCATAATGCATGAGATTGTCGACACAGCTAAAGAGAAAGAGAGAGAGAGAGAGAGAGAGAGAGAGAGGGGAGATTGGTGAAAGGTTACAAGGGTGAAGAGAAAGGGGTGACCACTAGCTACCACACAGAGAGTAGTACTTCAACATAGTCGAACACACTCACTCGTCGTGTGTCGTGTGTCGTGTTGAGTGCTGAGGTCAGAACAATATCGATCTCTCTCTCTCTCTCTCTCTCTCTCTCTCTCTCTCTCTTTCTCTCTCTTTCTCTCTGTTCGTTCACTTTCAAAATAATCGAACGATTCTCGCGTAACTCACTCTCTTTCTCTCTCTCTCTCTCTCTCTCTCTCTCTCTCTCTCTCTCTCTCTCTCTCTCTCTCTCTCTCTCTCTCTCATACTCGCATACATACACAGACATGCACCCACACACAAAAGACATATATTATATCATCGTTTAACTTCTCTTCTCTATTGAAATTTCTCTCGAAGATTTATCTCGATCAGTTTGAGATTAATCGAACTGTTTTTACTTCTACCAATGAACTATGAGAATTTTCTGATTAAATGGATTATCAAATTATTAAAATTTATTGATTAGAAAGAAGATATGGAATGCATGTATGTATGTATGTATGTATGTATGTATGTATGTATGTATGCATGTATGTATGTATGAATGTTTTCGTCAAAAGTTTTCTTATAGGACAATTTTAAATAAATATTTCAAGAAATATTTCGTAACTTCGTTCGTAACTTGTGTTAAATTGAAAACAAAATAATTGATTGTAATTACGGATATTGAAATAATATTTTTTCTTTTCTTCCTTTTTACAATATTATACGACAATTCTTTTTTTACGAGTATTGCAACGCTCGCGATGTAACCCTTTTTTCTTTTCTCTTTTCCTTTTACGTGCGTTTTGAAGAAGAAGAAAAAGAAAAAGAATAAAATGAAGAAATAAAAAGTAAATAAAAACAATCGCAGCCACTCGCAAAATGTAATAAGAATTTTAATATTCCATGCGAAATTCATGGAAATGCGGTGAAGGGGTAGAGGGGTGGGTGGGAGTTAGTTAATGTGGAATGTGCACCTATAAATGCTTAATGTTAACTTTCAAAAATTACCTTTTTTTTTTTAATGTATTTATTTAACCCTTATAATTTTACCCTAATGTATTTTTGTAACGTCCCTTATTTTGCTCCTAACAATTGTAAATTGAATAAATAATCTAAATATATATATATATATATATATATATTTCATTAAATCAGATTTGTCTGAAGATTTGTCTGATGGATTAGTTTGAAGATTCATATAAAAAAAAAAAAAAAAAAAAAAAAAACAAAAAAGGAAAAAAGACGAAAAGAAAAGAAAAGAAAGAAAAGGTTGAAGAAAAGAAACATTTGCTTCCTCGTTTCATATTTAAACGTTGAATTACGATTGAGTATTCTTTAAGGAGGCATACTTAAGATTTAAGGATCGTGATTGTTTCTTAAGTTTGTTGATTTACAGAATCTCAAGATTGCATTCCAAAGCTTGTAAAGAGAGAATAGAATGAGAGAGAGAGAGAGAGAGAGAGGAAAATAGAGGGGGGATAGGAGAGGGAAGTCGTGAATTACGAATTATTTGGAAGTAGAGTAGCCATTAGTTAAAGTCCCAGTATTCGGCTAGCAGGAGGTCGAGCGATAAAGGGTCGACGAAGTTGGAAGAGAAGAGAGGCAAAGAGATGGAAGTGGAAGAAGGGAAATGGAGAAGGAGGAAAAGGGGAAGTGAAAGAGGAAAGTGAGTAGGAGGAGGAGGAGAAGGAGAAAAGTGGGAGGGGGCGGAGGGAACGTCGGACGATCGTGAAAGCAATTTTAGCACCATCTCCGCAAGCTGCTCTTCTCTAATTTCCTCTTCGATCCTCTCTTCGAATCCTTCGATAAGAAGTAGAAACGTTCGCGTCCATTTAACGAATCACCACGCGTCTACTGCCTTTTTCTTTTTTTCTTTTCTTTTTTTTGTTTTTTTTTGGTTTTCTCTCTCTCTCTCTCTCTCTCTCTCTCTCTCTTTCTCCCTCTCTCTTTCTTCTTTTTTCTTTTTCTTTCTTTCTTTCTTTTAATTCACGAAGTCGGATCAATTTATAATATATGATCGAGGAAGTAAATTATGATTTTTTGTCGAGGAGAAAAATTTTTTTATTATTTTAATGTTAATACAAACTTTTCGATCTTAATTCGTCTTTAACGAATCATCATTCATTCGCAAAAATTTTCTTAAGTGATATTATTTAATTATCGATTATTATCCTTCGATGGCTTAGCGCCATGCAATGTTGTGTAATCGAAACTATTGCGGTTTTATCACAATTTGAAAAAGGGATGAAGGAAAAAAAATCAAAGGGAATTTGTCGAGTGATAAAGGTATCGAAGAAGAGTAATTAATTTTTTTTTTTTTTTTTCTTTTTGCTTTATATCATCTAAGAACTTTTTAAAGTTAATCTAAATAATCGTCCATTAAATCTAGTATATTAATGTTTTGTATGTAAAATTGATGAATGAAATTTGTTGAATCTATCGTCGTTCACAGTAATCATTTTCATTCGTCGAACGAGATTAAATGTTCAAATTGAATTGAACAATTGTTTCATTTCAATTATACAAAGATTATTAATTCGTTAATTCGTCAATTTCTCTTTTTTTTTCTTTTCTTTTCTTCTCTTTTCATTTTTGTTTTGTTTTTTTTTTTTGTTTTTTTTCTTCTTTTTAATACAGAAACAACGAATTATATTTATAAAAAGTTAACGATAAAAAAATTTTTTTATACTAGTTACATTTTAATATAAATTTAAATATTTCAATTTTTATTTTCATTTTATTTCTTTCAACTTTCCAATCAAATCGTAATTCTTTCATCTCTATATTTTAATATTTTTATCTACCAAATCCCGTTATCGAGTAAACAATATTTATGCGAATAAATGTTTACGAATCTTTTTTAATTAATTGTGTAACACACACATACACACACACGCACACACATATATATATATATATATATTTATTTTATATAGTCCCTTTTTGTTAATATTCGTATATCGATCGGTCCTTTCGCAATTCTTCTTAAATACAACGAAAAAGCTTCAGTTTTCTGTGTCGACGTTCACAAAGAGACCTTTGCCGTTAGGCGCATGGCTCGTCAGAATCGAGGCTCGCTTATAATCGGAATTCGGAAACAATGCTGCCCAGTATCGAACCGTCTACATCATGGCCGATACATATATATATATATATATATATATATATATATATATATATATATATATATACATATATATGTACATACATATACATACGTAATATTTGGAACTTTTCTGGCTCTCTCTCTCTCTCTCTCTCTTTCTCTTTCTCTTTGTCTTTTCTTTCTCCTTTTCTTCTCCTTTTTCTTCTTCTTTTTTTTTTTTTTTGATTTATTCATCACAGAACGGATCTTTAATTAAGAAATTATTCGTAGAGTCGTTATAAAACGTTCGTTAAAAATTTTACACGATGTTTTTCACGGGTATTTGCGAAATAAATAATTGAACATTCATCGAGTTCTAATAAAAAAAGAAAATATATATATATATATATATATATATATATTCATATTAAATTTCATGTACAATATTCATCATTGCCGGAGATATTGAAACATATTTATTATTCCAATTACGCATCGCGATGTTCAAACATTATCGTTATTTACAAATGTATATATATATATATGTGTGTGTGTGTGTGTGTGTATATATATATATATTTATTATATATAATATACAAACGTTAGTAGTGGAAAAAGAACGTGTAACATTGGATTATATTATTGCATTCATTTCGTTGAAATCGTTGAAATATTTAGCGGTACGTCTGATTTATGTATCTTTGCTTTCACACGTTCTCTTTCGTACCAACGCAAATTTAATTATTTGCACACGTTATCCGAAGAAAAACAAATTGGGATCAATAATCCAATTTCGTATACGTATATATGTATATAACGTATGTATGTATACATATACATATATCATCAAATTTATTGAAGGTCATATCGTATCATTGTAATATTCGTTAGCTGCGCTTTTACGTTTTATAAGTTACACACACACACACACACACACACAAACACATATATATATATATATATATATATATATATTCATACAGATTTATTCTTTCAATATAACATAATGTAAGATTAAATGTCTTTATAATAAAAAAAAAAAGAAAATACATAAATTTTATTGATTTAACATGTTTGCATCTATGCAGACATCCACACAAAAATATATATATATATATATATATATATATATATATATAGTAGACTGATTTCAATCTAATAAATATATAGAATATATCTATATAATAATAGGTGGAAAGAATGTAATAAAATATTTAATATAATTAAATTAACACACATACAACACATACACCTACATATATATACATATATATATATATAGGGTGAACTTTACGACAGGAACGATATCAATTTGCTTAACGACGGACGAAGAATTTTCCTCAAACTCTACTATAGCATAGCTAGTTACGTTATGTTGCTTATACATAGAGAGACACACGTCTCTAAACTCATATTTTCAACTTTCTCCCTCTTTCTCCCTCTCTCTCTCTCTCTCTCTTTGTCTATCCCTTTCTATATATCTCTTCCTCTCCCTTTCCAGTGAAGCTGCCATAACCATGTGATTTATCGTCTTACGTGCCCGAACGATCTCTCACTCTACTTCTATCATCGTTTCACGTGCGATCGCAGACACATCCCTCAGTGTTCAACCCCTTTCTCGTTATAGAAGGAAGCAGTTGATTTAAGATCATCCTGAGATTGCTCGTAAGTGAAAGAATTGTCGATTATCTCTTTTCATTTTATATTCTCTGTTCTTTTTTTTTTCTTTTTTTTTTTGTTTTTTTTTCTTTTTTATTTCTTTTTTCTTTTCTTTTCTTTTCTTCCCTTTTTCCAGCTTTTTTTTACTTTTCCCTCTTTCCTCTCCTTCATTTTTCTCTTCTTCTTCTTCTTCTTCTTCTTCTTGTTTTTTTTTTTTCATCTTCTTTTTTTTCTCTCTTCTTCTTTCGTTTCTTTTTTATCTCGCGTCTCAAACGATTCTTCTCGTCAATGTAAAATATCCGACGTTTAATGGTATCTATTGAAATTCATGATTTAATCCTTAAATACACGTATAACACGTAATACTGGATGGATCTTAAAAAGTTCCTAAACGATCATATTGAAAATCTTCGTCGAGACGTTTCTAAGTTTTTTAATTATCATTGTTAAATGTCAATGTAATTAAAAGCTATGCTCGTGATCTTACATTCTCGGTAAAAGTAATTAAGTTCACTAATAAGTCTTGAAAATGAAATAATCGATTTTTCTTTCTAATCGCTTAAGAATATTAGAGCGTATACGGGATCTTTTTATTTGTAAAAAAAAAATTAAGTTTCTATCTGAAATATCGTAAACAATATTACGATGATGTACGATGGCATAATTTTTTCTTCTTCTTTTGTTTCTTTTTTTCCCCTTCCCCCTATCCCGCCGCTTATAAAAAGAAACTTGTGAAATGAATTATGCATTTTTAAGGATTAAAGAAAAGAAAAGAAAAAAAAAAAGAACAAAAAAAAAAAAGGAAAAAGAATCATTTCTCTTTTTTTCTTTTCTTTTCTTTTTTCTTTTCTTTTCTTTTCCTTTTTCTTTTCTTTCATTTTTGTTTCATTGGAATATTCATGATACATTTATTCTCTGGTGTTTATATTATTACCATTATATGTCTTCGTTATTTATTTATTACCATTATATTATTACCATTATATGTCTTCGTTACGATCTCGGTATAAGTGTACGGTATTAATATAATATCCGTGACAAAAGGTATATAAACGAAGAAATAATATTACGTTTCTTGTAAGCGTGCAATAAACGATGTTACACCCCGTCTAATATATTAGAAATAATTTTCTTTTTATACGGTTACCAAGCCAACCAAGATTTTAACAAGCTCTACGTAAAATACCATGATATTTTAGCGGGGTTATGAGTTCATTCGTCATAGTCCGTCTGTAGAATCCTAAGATCTCGAAGGATCCTTTTTCACATCTTTTATTCTCTATCCTTCTCGATCTAAAATGTATATATATATATATATATATATATATATATATATATATATATATGTACACACGTATATTCTCGTTTCTAAATCCCTTTTTACTACTTTTCCATATTTTTACGCTTTCGCATGTTCGTCTAATTTATCATATACCTTTCAT
This sequence comes from Vespa crabro, assembly GCF_910589235.1. NCBI lineage: Eukaryota > Metazoa > Arthropoda > Insecta > Hymenoptera > Vespidae > Vespa > Vespa crabro. Next base: position 2,434,835 of record NC_060973.1, read on the forward strand.
ATTTTTACTTCTCGAAATGGTAAAAAAAAAAAATATATATATATATAAGATACTAACATAAAATAAAAAACGACGATCATTTCATGATCGATTCATTTGCAATCGTTGTTTTATATAATATAATCGATCTATCATCTCAATTATTACGAAATAATTGATAAATCTTAGGAACTTGATATAGTTACGTTTATTTTCTTATTAACCTTTATACGATTTATTGTTAAATATTTTACGATTGAATCGAACAATCTTTTATATTTTATATGTTAATTAGTTCGATTTAATTTATCATTAAATCGTTATATGATCGAATCGATCGATTTTTCTATTTTTTTTTTTTTTTTTTTTTTTCTTTATTGTTCTTCTTTAAAAATTCACATGTAAATATAATTTTTCTTCTTGTTATATCCCGCGAATAAACCATTGTAACGTGTCCGAGAAACGTTTAGGAAGTACAACTAGAGATTAGTCTAACGTTCAAGTGAGTCTGGACGAAACGACGCGTAAAACCCTTTATATATCCCCCATAACAATGGAAAAGAGGAAAGTACTATCTTCCTATCTTAATCGCTCACTTTTGTCTGCCGGTCTTTTCGATAAAAGCCATGGCGTCTTATTTCCTACTGGTGAATTTAGTTTCGATATCTTTTAAGAAACTCGAACCATTTCGCCTTTAGCTATAATTATGTTGATAAGTTCCATAAGAATTTCTTTAGAAGAAGAAGAAGAAGAAGAAGAAGAAGAAGAAGAAGAAGAAGAAGACCAAGACAAGATTATCGCTAATGATCTGAAATTTCTTTTCTTCTCCTTTTTTTTCTTTTTTCTTTTCGTATAAAAAAAAAAAAAAAAAAAATTAATCAAAATAATATTATATTAATTTATTAAATTATATTAAAATATATATTAATTAAATAAAACTATATATATATATATATATAATAATTAATTTCTTTAAATTAATATAATTCAATTTGATTTTATATTTAATCAATAATAATGCAAAATGAAATAGAAATATATTAAAATCTATATAAAATTTGTATATATAACTTTCGTTACTTTTTTGTTTTTTTTTTTTTTTTTTTTTTTATCAAATGAAATGATTTAATCCAATTGTTATCGTGCCAAAGTATTCGTACTTCTTAATTAAATTAATTCTTATGTGATTTCATATAAAACAATTAAAAACTTTATATACTTTTAATCAATTATTATTCGAAAATGATTCCTTCTTAAAAATACGGATAATTAATATGAACGTTCCTTTTTTTTTAAAAAACATTTATACGAATTCCTTTCTATATATATATATATATATATATATATATATATATATATATATATATATATAAAAGTAAGGATTATAATTTGTAAAAGATAATTAAGATCTTCGTTACAATTTAAATCACAAAATCTAAATATCGTTAAGTACAATGAAGGCTCATATTCCCCCAAAGGCTAAACTAAAAATGGAACGAGCCCTACTTGCCTCTGGCGATCTTACAATCAATCTCTCTCTCTCTCTTTCTCTCTCTCTCTCTCTCTGTCATTCTTTCTGTCTCTGTCTCACCTGCTCTTCCATCTTCTTCCTCTTCTTTCTCTTTCCCTTCTGGTTCCTCTTATAGACGAAAGCACGAGAGCTCAGAAAGTTCGCTAGTGGACAATGAATGCTGGTTCGTAGAAAGGAGAAGAATAAATGGAAAAAAAAAAGAGAAAAAAGGAAGAAAGGAAAATAAAGGAAAAAAGAAAGAAAGAAAAACAGAGCGAGAGAGAGAGAGAGAGAGAGAGAGAGAAAGGAAAAAAGAAAAGGTATAGGAAGTAGGAACTATAGTTATGGAAGAAAATAAAAGGAACACGTAAAAGTCTTTCCCTTTTCTATCTTTGTCTCTCTCTCTCTCTCTCTCTTTCTCTATCATTTTCTTTTTCTTACAAAATGCTTTCACTCGTACGACAGCTGTACTCGTCGTGGTCCAGCACGATTCTTCTCTTCGTTGGTGACTTCTCTCCACCCGGTCAAAAGAGCCACTGTTTACCTTTCTTCGGCAAAGCCATTCGTGGAAAAAGAATTTAAGTAGTTTCGTAATAGTTAAGAACTAGTTTTCTTCTCTGTGAGTATACATATATATATATATATATGTGTGTGTGTGTATGTGTGTGCGTGTATCTTCATATATGTGAGTTCATAAGTGAGTCTTCTTTCCTTTTACTAATTTTATAGTTTTGATAATTATTTTCCCCATGGTATATAATTAATTTGGTATATAATTAATTCAAAATAAATATACGATAATTGTAATAAATATACTTATAGAATAATTATTAAAAAAAAAAAAAAAAAAAAAAGAAAAAATACATGAAAAAAAAGAAGAAATAAATAAATAAAATATTTAGTTAAATGTAACTATATGTTAGATTTTATAAAGAGAGAATATTTTAAGATGTCCACGAATTTTTAATCTTTCGTTCAATCGTTTCGACAATTATCCTTAATAATTATTAATCGACAAAAAGGATATTGAAGATTTAATTAATTATATATATATATATGTATACATTTATATACGTTGAACAGATTTTATATGGGTTATAACTTTTAAAAAGTATTCAGAATAGCCACGAGTTATATTTTAAATCGATATATTTAAATTCAATATTTGTTAGTTTTA
>NC_060973.1:2445000-2455000 GCF_910589235.1 Vespa crabro
TATTAATGATGTTACGTAGGAAGGTAAAATAAATCGACATATGACCAGAGCCCGTTCATATATTATTGTAACGGGGGTGTGTTTATCGAAGTAGAACGACTCGTTGTATAATCAGCCTGTTGAGATTTTCAAACTATGCCAATCATTATTATAACGCGCGTAGATATGCATTGGTTGATAATGTTGTTTATAGAGAAATAGAACAAGTCGACGTTTGATCAGGCCACGAACCATCTATGTATTTCCAAACGTCCAGGACCCATAATCGTCATATCGCGTTATATACGTGTTCATAGCAATAACGTTACGTTGGAAAGATAGAACAAATGGACGTTTGGTCGGTCAACTCGTTTATCTTCGAACACGATACTAATTATATTGTTTGTGTCTATATATATATATATATATTAGATATATATCTGTGTAGATAAAGGTTACAAAGTAGAACAAAATAGTCGATGTTCAGTTTGAACAGTTCGAAATAAAATAAAATAAAAAAAAAAGAAAAAAAAAAAAGAAAGAAAAAGAAAAGAAAAGAAAAGAAAAAAGGATGAAGACGAAAATAAAAATAAAAATAAAGAAAGAATGAATGAAAGAAGAGAGAAAGACAGATTAGGAGGTATACAGGATATATATATATATATATATATATATATATATATATATACGTGATACTTAGGGGAGGTCGAAAACGAATTTTGAAATTTTCTCGGACAAGGATGGATGCACGAAATGTTTCACCCTCGTAACGTTCGAGATAAAGGAGCAACATCTTTTCGTGAAAGAGGATGGAATAAAAGAGAGAAAGAGAGAGAGAGAGAGAGAGAATGAAGGAAAGAGAGAGAAAGAATCTAAAACGCAACGCTTCATCACGAAGGACTTAAACTCTCGAAGAGTCTCGAGTTTCGTCGTCTCTTCGTCGAGCTAGAACTTCTTCTCGTTTATTCTCTCTGCGCATCTCTCTCTCTCTCTCTCTCTCTCTCTCCCTCCCTCTCTCTCTCCCTTTCATTCTTTCTTTCTCACTTTTCGCAATAAACAGCCATGTTCATCTACCTTCTTCTTTCTTTTCTTCCTTTTCTTAAAGAAATGAAATTTTCTTCTTCAAAAAGTGGATGGTAACATTTATAGTATGAGATCGATCATTAAACTTATACGACTTCTTTAAAACTTCAATTTGATATTTTCCTCGTTTATTTCGTTCGCAACGACGCGAGTAATATAATTTCTTTCATTTCTTCTTTCCCTCAGCCCTGTCCCCTTTTTCTGTTTTTTCTTTTTTTCTTCTTTTCTTTTTCTCTTTTTTTCTTTCCTCTTTTTCTTTATATGTATGTATATGCATGCATTACAATGTGTACGTACATATGTGTATGCGTGTGTATATGTACACGCGTTAAGAAACAGTGGAGGTTATCGACTGAGTAAATAAGCGTGAAGATTTGGGTCTGGAGGTTGGAGGATTGGAGGGTTGAGGGGGTGGGGATGGGACAATGTAATTTGCAATGAAATGTCGATGCCAAGAGGATTCGAAAACAAGGAAAGAAAGGCTCGCACACGATTGGCTGCAAGCCAATGACGGATAAAGAGAGACAGAGACATGAGACAGAGAAAGAGAGAGATAACTCTTCTTTCTTTCCAAAGTCTCCATCGTTTCGTCGCTCTTCTCTCAGGATCGACAAAAAAAAAAAAAAAAAGGAGAGGAGAGAAAAAAAGAAAAAGAAAAAGAAAAGTGCCGAACTCGGCCTTTTCCACTCATCCTAAAATCTTCCGACACTTTTCTAGATTTCACAACACTTCTCCAACTTTTCATAAACGTTTCCTTTTCTTTATTTTTCTTTCGAATAAATATCAAAGAACTGACGCTCATAAAAGAGAGAGAGAGAGAGAGAGAGAGAGAGAATGGGAGATAATGAGAGAGAAAAAGAGAGAGAGAGAGAATGAGAGAGAGAGAGAGAGAGAGGGAAAGAATGAGAAAGAGAAGGATAAAAAGATAACATAGATATACCTATATAATATATTAGAGCTATAAATACTCATATAAATAGAAGCTATAAATATACATAAAAGAGTTCAAATATACATGTATATCTTTCAAAATAAAAGATCTCATTTCGAGATAAAATATTCGACGATATCTACCCTCTATGATTTATTTTTATTTATTTATTTTTATTTATTTATTGTTATTTATTTATTTATTTATTTATTTATATTTATTTATTTATTTATTTATTTATGTTTATCTAGTTGTTCTCTTGGAAAATAGCAATGAAAAAAAGGAAAAGAAAGAATAACAAATGTTTGTGTGAAGAGAAAGAGAGAGAAAGAAAGAACTATATATTATCCTTTCCTCTTTTCTTCTTTCATTTGCTTATACTCCAAAGAGAAATACAGATTATGCTAAATCCCAAACGGTGATAGACGTACGTTCTTCGAGCGAGAAAATAGAAAATGGCGATGAATCGCAGTGTCAAGTAACAATGAAATCGCCCAGACTGAAATGTGAATCTATGTATGTTAAATACGTTTCGATCAAATGTTCTGGCAGTTTAATTAAAATGCTTCCCGCGTTCTCTTTCTCTCTCTCTCTCTCTCTCTCTCTCTCTCTCTCTCTTTCTTTTTCTCTCTCTTTCATTCTTTTATATTATCGTTAACGAATCCAATTCGATGACGAAGATAATTATAGAGATGACGTATACGTCAACATAACAACGTTGAGAAAATATAATGATCGATAAATCAATTGTAATGTTAACGATTGGAATGATCTACGGTAGTTTATTTTTCGCGCGAACAAATATACACATTCGATATCTTCGATATCTCGAATATCAACGGCACGTGAAATTCTCCCTCTCTCTCTCTCCCTCTCTCTCTCTCTCTCTCTCTCTCTCTCTCTCTCTCCCTCCCTTTGTAGAATGTAGAAAATTTATCCGAATGCTTGACGAGTAACGAAACGATGTCGAGGAAATTCCTTTGGGAATGCGGAGCAGTATTCCCTTCGTAATTTGTACTGTGTTATGCGTGCGGTATTGTGTGGATTTAGCTATCACTTAAGATATTCTCTAAGATGGCATACTAAACGATCCATTATAATTAATCGAATATTTCGTTAAATAAATTACATATTTTTACATGTAAATTTATTAATTTCTTAATTATAAAAATCAAGATATATATATATATATATATATATATATATATATATATATATATATATGTAATCTCTTTTGATTTTCATAATTATATCTTATGATTATTCATAATTATTTATATATATATATATATATATATATATATATATATATATATTATTATATATATTTATGAATATTATACATAATAAATATTATAACTTATTATAAATAATATTTAAATAGTAGTAGTTTCTAATCATTTTGAATTTCTTTTTGTTCATATATAATATTCGTACACGTCATACATATCATTTATCAAAAGTTTTGAGATATACCAAAAGTTCCTAATGTTATAATAAAAGTCAATTATACTTTCTCGTGATTTTTTTAAACACTGATATATCTTTTTCCTTATATTGTAAAACTAAAAGTCTAATTATAAGCCATAAAAAAGAGAGAAAAATAAGAGAATAATTGATTTTATAAAATCATCTGTAAGAAACTTTTTGACTAATATCGTATTTATCAATATAAAAACATTCGATGCACGATGAATATATGCATTATATGCAAATAATGTTTAGAAAATTTTCATAATCGTTCAAATCTTTATATAATATTTCAATAAATATATGTCCGTAATAATAGCAAATAAAAATTTGAAAATAACATCAAATTAAATCGAACTATCGATTAGATTTCTAATTGTCTAATATTAAAACTAATTGAGATTTGTTTATTTTGTCTTTTGACAAAAAAAAAAAAAAGAAAAAAAAGAAAGAAAAAAGAAAAAAAAAACTTTTCTAAACGTCTATAAAAATACATTTTACATAAGGTTGGGATTACGTAAAAAAATTTAAAAAAAAAAAAAAAAAATATTTATTCAACAGAGAAGGTTGTGTACCCTCTATTACATAGTACAAGTCCAGTAGCAAGCACCACGTGTGTTTCCACTTTATCATAAGCAACACCAGTAGCAACCAGTACCAGGAACAGGAATAGGAACAGCAATAGCAGCAGCACAGCAACGGCAATATCGTTATCTTCGTACTCTCACAGTATTACTATCGTTCGTTACATGCACCATGGAACGTTATTACCAGTATCTGCACTCGTTGCGTTTTACACGCATCTTTTTATGCACTGTCACGTTCCGCAAAGTTTTCCTCCTTTTCTCTCTCTCTCTCTCTCTCTCTCTCTCTCTCTCTCTATTTCTCTCTCATCCTATTCTTCCTTTTCCTTTATTTTTATTTTTATTATTATTATTATTATTATTATTATTATTATTATTTTCTTTTTCGATTTAAACATAATAGCAAGGATCGATGAGAATGTAATTCAGAAAAAGAACTTGTTCGATATCTCGAAAGAATTTCAACGAGATATCCCAAATGACTCTCAACTAACAGGAGGAAGAAAAAGAAGAAGGAAAAGAAAAAAAAAGAATTAAAAATATAAAAAACTGAAAGATAGAAAAGAAAGAAAAAAAAACAAAAAGAGAGAGAGAGAGAGAGAGAGAGAGAGAGAGAAATAGAGAATTACAGAAAAAAGAAAGGAGAACAAAAGAAAAGAAAGAAAAAGTTTTTCAATGTCGTCGTGTAGTTGCCTTTCGCGTATAACTAAGTATAATTCTCGTCGAGCGCGTACGTCGTTCGAGCGAATGAAGAAAAAAAAAAAGAAAAAGAAAACAAAAAAAAAAGAAAGAGAGAGAGAAAAAAGGAGAGAGAGAGAGAGAGAGAGAGAGAAAAGGAAATTCGCGGCGTGCAAGACTACTGATTTCCATAAAATTATTACGGGCTCATATACGTGGAATGAATTTGCATATTACGACCATTCGGGGTACCTGCGTTCAACGACGAATACGAATAAAAAGATTTTTACCACCACCACCACCACTACCACCGTTTCACTCTAATCGTATTTTCGTGTCTCTATCTCTATCTTTCTTTCGTTCTTTCTTTTTGTCCATCTTTCTTTCTTCCTTTCTTCCTTTATTTATTTATTTTCTATCCTCTTTTTTCGTTTGTACCGACAGCATCAATTCTAGAGTAAAATTTGCTACTACTATTTCTTTCTTTCTTTTTTTTTTTTTTTTATTATTATTATTATTATTATTTTTTTTTTCTTTGTTTTTTTTTTCTTTTCTTCTTTTCTATCTTTCATTTTTCGAGACTCCTAGTTATTCTCATTCGTTCATTCGGTCATATTTAGAAAATAAAGGAAATACGGCGTTCAATTTTTAAATGAAAAATACTTCGTCCCTATCTCCGTCTTTATCTGTCTCTCTCTCTCTCTCTCTCTCTCTCTTTCTTTTCTTTTTTTTTTCCTTTATTTTTCAAAGCATACGAAAAATCAGCTATGAGAAGAAAATCACACGGGGGTTTCGGGCGAACGAAAATTCTTTTTCAGAAACGACGATCTTGCGGCTTATGAAAAAGGGGTGAAGAGGGAGATGAGGTTGGCTGGGAGGATGAAAAATGTGTTCGTCAGCATGGAAAAAAAAAAAAAAAAAAAAGAAAAAAGAAAACAAAAAAAGAAGAAAAGAAAAGAAAGAACTTATGAGTCACGTTTTCAAAAGAGAAATTTAATATCCTCTCGTTTTTTATTACCTTCCTCCGTACCTCGGTGTTATGGTTTTGATACAATAACCTTTCGTTTCGTTTTTTTTTTTTTTTTATTTATTTATTTATATTATTGCAAATTTGTTGTTTTAATTATGTAATAGGAATATGAAATTATTGATAAAATTATATTATTTTTATATATGTGTATGTATATATATATATATATATATATATATATATATATATATATACATATACATATATAGTATTATCATTCACTATAGATAAAGTAATTATAGGTATATAAAAAGTAATACTTTTCATCGATATGAATATCAATAACAAGCTTAGAATGAAAAAAAAAAAAAAGAAGAAGAAAAAAGAAAAATTTTAAGAAATTTCGATAATACGTTAAAAAAAGAAATCAACGTTAAAATTAATGTTAAAATGAGAAGAATTGTTGTTTAACGAAAAGAGGGAAAAAAAAAAAAAAGAAAATACCAAAGAAAAGTTAAACTTAATTGCAAATTCCGCAATAGTAGCATAATACATATTCATGCGTGATTTCATGAAAACATTATTCTCTTTATACATTAGAAGATATATATTGAAAAATTAAATTGAACTTTGTAATCGATGGCTCATGATGTTTCTCATTTTATGATTATTATGAAATTAATTCGTTCTCAATTGATAATCACCATTCTGTGTGATATAACGAACCCATGGTAATGCTTGATAGCCGCTTTTCTCAATGATTTTCAAATATCTCACTTGAATTCCAGAAGTGGTGAAGTAGGGAATTTCAAATTTCACTTGAATCGGTGGCTTCCCTTCTATGTCCTCTCCAACCACAGATGGTAGACCAAAATGAGCTCTCATTAAATATTCTTTTCCACCTGGGAAGGATTTAATGAACCAAGTAATTGCACTTTGTTCAGGAGAATACTTAACACTGCCAATAGTTGTTTTAAATTTGGGAGAATCAGCATCATTTGGCACTGGTATTACTATTTCCACATTGTTAGCTGTTGATCTGCGCTTAAATTGGGATCTAGCCTTTATCATATATTCAACTCTACTATGTGCATGTCTTTCTATTACAGATTCTATCCATATCAATGGTTTGACATGAGTGTTCAATCTGTATGACATTAATTCAAACTCACCATCAGGTGGTATGAAAGAAATGGTTCTATCATTCTCAAATCTTGAAAGTCGTACACACTGATGAAACTTAACATCTTCCAATTCTACTGACTTGGACTTTCCACGTCCTGTTGATTCAAATAAAACTTTATCATTTAGACCCAATCTTAATTCTGGCATTCCAGATAAATACACTCTCATTTTTATGGCACCAACTATTTCAGAACTTAATACATTTCCATTAGCATTGGCCAAAAGATTCACAGATTCTATTACATCCAAAAAGACTTCATTTTTGCGATATTTAATACCTTCTGATCTCCAAGATACAGCATTGGTCACAGCCATTGGTATTCTAGGTTGTATTTCTAATTTATGTCCTTCTTGCGTTATATATTCTTGCAAAATCTTACTATCTGTTGTTTGAGGATAACCAAAATCCAATAGCTCATCAAGAAGTTCATAAATTACAACAAAATTATCCCTTATACTCTCTTCTTCTAATTCTTTAAAATATTCCTGCATTACTTGTACCATTTTATGTAAAAACACAAAGACCAAAGAAATATTTGCATTCTTCTTTGTCATAGATACGATATAAAGATTATTATATTTTATATAAGCATATGTACACTCCGTTGTCTGAATAATTGGTGTAAGATTGCCTTCCTCTTCTCTCTCCATTACCAAGGACATGAACTTCTCAATTACACCAGGTTCTATATCTCCACGATAATTTCGAGAGATCAATACCTTCCCCTTCACATCCAATATGTATATAGCTGACGTAGACATCTTAAATTGATTAAATTAAAATCAAAGGAATAACTTCAAATATTCATTGTATAATAAAGTGTATTTAGGTTATGTGCAGCATAGAGAAAGTGTATTCTTAATTGATACGAGACACATTCAAAGAAAAATTTTCTATTATTTTACTCACGTTTGCACTTTTGTTTTTGATCAATAAAAACCTTTGTAAAAGTTTCTATTGAGTGAAAAGATAATGAGAAAAAAAAGAAAAATAGAGAAAAAAATGTAAACGAAATTTTTATAGAATTAAAGAGAGGAGCTCAATAAGAACACTCCTTTCTCTACGCTCACTGAATACACGCTGAACTGCCACCGTGGATGCACTCGACATTATCTGCCTTCAACTCGATAACTCTTGTGCGCATGCTCGAGTAATCTCGAAATATCGATTGAAATTTAGCGCGATATTTCAAACACTGAAAAATTTCAAACGATTCCACTTCATTAATATCTCTTTCTACTTTATTAATAATTTAACTCGAATAGCATGACCCTTCATTTTTTTTTTCTCTTTTTCATTTTTATCATTGATCATCCATATGTTTGAAAAATATTATGTAATATTTGAAACGTAAAACTAATAAGATTTAAGGATACAATTAAAATCGAAAAAAAAAAATCATTAAATAAAATTTAGATAATTTTTAATTAATATAATTTTCAGATTTTTGTTATAAATATCGATTATATATATAATCCATTAATAATTTTCAATTATCGTATATTAAAGTAGAAATCTATGTTAAATGTAGTATACGCATAAAGCAAAATGTATGCACACAGAGATAAAATACAGTATGATTAGTGTTTGAATTCGAACAAACAAAAAGAGGAACTATTGAATCAAAGTATGAAAGTGATGTGTATCATACATATACACATACATGCATAAGTAACATGAATGTAAAAACAAGTAAGGAAGGACACAATAACGTTTGGTCTTTTCATAAGCAAAAGCGTTCTAATGCTGTCAGAGTGTTACGATTTTAATTAAACTATAATTTACGATGGCATTCTGCGCACGACGTGTAACGGCCGAAACTATAATTCGTATAGCCAACCAACGAAGGAGTTTCCTATTAAAAAGAGAAAATAAATAATGAAAAGAAAGAAAGAGAAACTAAAAAGCATCTAATTAATTCTACGTCATAACCGAATGTCAACGTATCTAAATGAAGGAGAAGAAAAAAAAGGAACAAAAATGAAAGAATTAGTCTTGAATTAACTCATTTACTGATCGAACTTAAAAAACATTATCTGATCATTAATAATATTTAATCTGTAAAAATTGTTAAAAATATCTACGATAGGATTTTATAGTCATTATGAATTCAATGACGATTTTTTTCCTTTATAATTAATATACTCGTCGTATGGGGGAAAAAAGAAAAGAAATTAAAACTTTCGATGATAATTAAAATATATTCGTAAATTTATAATATTTTTGAAGATTTTAAAACGACAATGAAATAAAATAAATTTATATATATATATATATATATATATATATATATATATATATATATATATATATATATATACATAACAAAATTAAGAATTTCACTTGAAAATAACTTTACACAATATGTTGTTCAATAAAAGAAATATTTACAAAGAATCTAACAATATGAGAATTTTTGATCGTGCACAATTTTTCTTGTTATTGATTGTTAAACAATATACCTTCCCTGAAATACCATTCTGTGAAATTTCAGATCTCTGACCCCTCGTTCAAGGGTAATATAGGGGACAGTACAAGGCAGAGTTGAATAGAATCGAATAGGATCATTCGATTCTATGTCCTTGTCCATGTTCGTGTTCGTGTCCGTGTTCATGTTCGTGTCCATGTTTCGTATACGTGCCTTGTCTTCCCTTGCCAACCTAGATACATATTTTTTTAAATAAACCTACACAGTTAACAGTTTAATAACAATAATAAAAATAATAATAATAATAATAATAATAATAATAATAATAATAATAATAATAAATATTTTTTGTTTTGTAGGCTCGATATTTCTACTTGAAAATTTTCCTATTTGTTATATTATAAATAGAGAGAAAAAATTTCGAGGCAACAAAACAAAAACAATTATTATTATTATTATTATTATTATTATTATTATTATTATTATTATTATTATTTTATATTTTATATACGTGAAATTTTTACTCGATATTTTTTTTGCTATGTATATATAAATATTATGATTATGATTTAAAAAGTAGAAAAAGAATTTTAATATAAAAATAATTCGTGACAAATATTGCAATATTTTATTAGAAATTTTAACTAGAATATATTCGAATGATTATATCAATTTATAATTATACATTTCT